>NW_017534843.1:5839-14663 GCF_001853355.1 Bactrocera latifrons
AATATGCCCTTAACGTCTTCAGCTCCAGTTGAACGACTGTTTTCATTTGCCGGGATCGTCAACAGTCCAAGGCGGCAATCATTGTCTGATTTTTCTTTTGAAAAATTAGTTGTAATGAAGGCCAATTGTAAATATATGTAAATTATAAAACTGTTTTTTTGTGAATTGAATGTATTTCTTTTCTTTATTATTTTTCCACGTAGTTTTCCCTTTTTTTTTAATTTAGGAAGTACTAAAATGTTATTGGTTGTTTTGTTATTGAAGTGATTACGCCTTTATTTTGTATACAAAAACTATCTAATTTTATTTTATTTGTTCAAAATGTTTTCAATGCAAATTTTTCAAAACGAAATGTAAGTACAAAATGATGAGCTTTCAAATTTTTTTAGAAACAATCAAAAATAATCCGTGAAAGTAGCCAATTACTGTTTTGATTACTTTTGATTATTTTTGATTATTTTCTCGTAATCCTAACTACTCTTAGTTATTTTTGGATTATTTGTAATCATAATTAGTTAATAACCAGGAATTGTTAAAAAGAGAATTATGTAATCAATTATAACAAAATTATAAATAAGAAAAATAAATAAAATGTAGGCAATTTCTGGACACGTCTTTAAGCTGCGTATGATGCAATCATAGAATCTGATGAGTCAGATGAATCAGATCTTCCTGAAAATTTTAAATGTTCGGCGGGTGTGCTTGAACATGCGTAGCCATTGCAAGGGGAGCAGCAAGAATGTTATAGAAATGGAATTCGGTGGGCTTATTTTATATGCTTACATACATATGTATGTATTTTGAGGTTTGAATAGAAGGCGTAGAGGCAGCGTCTGTTTGACTGATGKCTATGAAATCAAAAATATTAAATTTTAAAATATTTTGCTGCAGCTTATGTGAGATCGGATAAACATATATTGGTATAAATAAATATGATCTCGAAGAATACAAACAAAAAAAAAAAAAACAAAAAAAAAATGGGATTTTCGTTTGCATCGAAATTAGAATACCATTCACAGGTTTAACTTTTCTTATAATAGTTTGAATTTGATCGCTCATTTTGTATGACAGCTATAAGCCATAGTGATCCGATCTAAACAATTTCTTYGGTAATCGTAGCGTTGCTTTAAAAATTTATAATATGTGCCGCATTTCGTGAAGATATCTTGTGAGATAAAAAAAGTTTCCCATACAAGGACTTCAGTTTGATGACAGCCATAAGCTATAATGGTCCGACTTGAGCAATTTCTCTAGAGATTGTACCATTGCTTGAAATAATAATATTAACTAAATTTGGTAAAGATACCTTTTCAAATAAAAAAGTTTCCCTTACAAAGACTGAATTTAGATAGATGAGTTTGTATGACAGCTCTATACTTTAGTGGTCCGATATCGGCGATCCCGACAAAAGGGAAGCTCATTCTGTAGAAAAAGATTTGATCAAAATTTCACATGGATTTTTCAAAAACTGGGGATTGTTCGCGTATATAGAGACAAACTAATAGGGCTAAACTAAATCAGTTCATCATGATGAACTTCAAATATGATAAAATAAATTATACATCCTATCCTAAAGACCGTAAATCGGATTTTGTATTGCATTTTTACGTTTGAAATCCTTTTCCCGCTCGCATAACCTATAATATTTAACAAATCAGGTTTGACGGTTTTGAAAGCAATTATCACGACTTTTTGTCCATTAYAAAATTAATTCTTATGAATCATACAAAAATTCAGTAATTATTTATTGCGAATATACATAGGTTCGAATCTATGATATGTTAGCGAAGACATACACCATATTTGTTTCCGAGTTTTGTGATGTATTTTTATGTTTGGATACACTTTTCCGTTCTCATAACCCAAAATTGGTAATGAGTAAGGTATTGTCTTGGAGGCTTATGAATCATAAAAAAATCCAGTAAGGTTCCTTTGCGAATATAGCTTCGTATCTCTGATATGTAAATATACATCTACCATATTTGTACAATATTTTCGACTCTGTTTGCCCTACAATGACAATCTCCTGCTTGCATGTCCAGTTGGTAAAAAATGGCATACGCCATGATTAAACAAATGCTATGATCTTCGATCAATTACAGCAAATGCATCTATTCCACATCCGAGAGTAGAGCTGCCACAAATTCAAAGCCAAGAGATGAGTTGAGGCATCCACCTCAAGGTGCCCGCATGTGACACTGAAAATTTTCTTGGTGGTTATGAACAATGGCCGTATTTCCGGGACATGTTAACGAAAGAATATTGGTCGACAAACAAGTCACGATGTTAATGAATTTATCAAAAATCCGTAAGGAATTAGTGAAAAGTTCATAAAACGTCAACGTGCTTCAAATTGTTTGTCGGTTCTATCGACACAGAATATTCCCACAAGCAATTGGGACCACACTCTGTTAAACATGGGATCCGCGGCATAAACAGAAAAATCGTTGCTTTTATGGGAGCAATCGCTCTCATCACGAAGAAAATGTCTCTTGTGGCAACAAATGAAAGATTTCTTAATTTAAAAACGTTCAGCACAACCTAAATTGAAGCTTCACTAGATCACAAGGTAGTAAAAAAAAATAACATAAATCGTGGCTTTTTGTAAACACGATCGTTCACATTCGAACTATGTGCAGGAAGACAGAAACTCAAATCTTGCGAGAAGTTTAAAATATTAAATATTGACAAAAGCAATAATTTCGTCAGAATAAAAAGACTAAATATAAAATTTTACTCACATTCGCACAATCTTAATAGTAGCAAAAGTAAATACAATTGCATTTACTGCCACAAAAGGCACCATTCAATGTTGCACTTCAAGAGCTTTTCCAACACAATGACAACTCAAGTTGAGGAAATCTCAAACGAGTACCTCACTGCACAATTGAGAAAATTTTGGGAGTTGGAAAAACTTTCATTTCAATTACAACGCCAGCAGAGGCAGTGTTGTAAAGACTTCTCAAAGCCACAACTACTAGATCTGAAAATAGTCGGTATGTCGTACAACTACCACTTAAACAACAATTCCCTAACACACTCGCTTTAGATCACTCCCGCACCTCTGCAATACAGGAGTTTCTAAGTATGGAAAAAAATATACTTAGAAAAGATGAGCTCAAACAAGATTATAATGGTGTCTTAGAAGAATACCCCCATTTATACCACATAGAGGAAGTAAGCCCTTGCGAAAAAATCGTAAAAGACAAACATTACTCATTCTACTTGCCACATTATTCAGTAGTAAAGCCTGACAAAACAAAAAAAAAAAAACAACAAATGTTAAAGTTGTCTTTAATGAATCAAGATATTAACGATATTCTATTTACGGGATCCACACTCCAACCAGATTTAATGCTCTTCATATTAAGTTAGCAGACCCCAACTGCAACGGTAGCGATCACACACAAATAATACTCCAAGGTGTTGGGGAAATTTCGAAAGAACTTCTGGCACAAAATACTATTTTCGGTTGGATCCTAAGTGGGCTAGTTATGGAACCAGTTACCACGATGATAACTCAAGTTGAGGCAGTTTAAATTGAATACCTCAACACACAACTGAAGAAATTTTGGGAGTTAGAAGAACGTCCCCCCATTATGATCACTACTCCTGAAGATTAGTATTGTGAAGATTTTAATAAAGTCCCAACCACTCGATCAAACAATGACTGATACGTCGTATGACTACCACTAAAGCCAAATTTTCGGGGAATTCCCTAAATGACATTTTATGTTATGATCCCTTTTAACCAGATTTTAGGGCGGAGCCTGATTTAGAGGCATTAAAAAATCAATTTTTTGAGGATTTTTTTTGGGAAAGAAAGCAATAAGTGATTAAGACAAAATTTCTAAGTATTAGAGTTATATATTTAAACATCCTTCACAAATTTTTTGGATACGAAATCTTTAATATTCTGCCCTTGGGAAGCAAGGATCCAGTTTTCGGACGGCGGGCAGGATGCAGGTCGCAATTTCTATCAGAAAAATAAAATTCGAAAGATTCATATATTTTAATAATTCATTTTCTAAATAAACTAAAAAAAATTCCAAGAAGAAGTGTAAACTTTTAGAAATTTTTTAAAAATTTACTATTCTTAGTTTTGTTTTTTAGTTTAAATAGAAGATAATATAATACCAAAGATAATAAGCTTTGCCCCAGTTCCATACGACATTTAGTTTTTTTTTATCCTACCCGCCAATTAGGAAAAATCGAAAAAATTAAAAACCGAGAAATCGAGCGTGAAAGTGTTTGCTTTTAGCCCAATCGCTCATATATGTCCTAGACGCTCGGACACTATTTTCCTTCTAGCTTCGAAAATATTTCAAATTCCCTTTTAAAACATTGGGGGCATATTCTTAGATAATTGTTAAGGAGATTTAAGTAAAAAAAAAAATTGTTGTTTTCAAGCTTCTAAATCAGGCTCCCCCCTTAATGCTTCTTATTTTAAATTGTCGTATATTCGAATACATATTACACGGGGACGTCAAAAAAATATATAGAAAAATCTTTGTACATAAAAACGGTCAAGATTTTTAGCGAATTATTTTCCGAAAATCCCCTAATACACTACGACTACAACTTAAAAACAGTGACCTGTGGAGTTAACTGTGCTCCAAACTTAGACATTTGAACACTCCACGAATTGGCTGAAAGCCAAGAAAGAAGTTCCTATKGCAACACAAGTGTTAAAAACAGACACGTGTGTAGAAGATATCCTGTGTGGAAGCCGTCCTTACGACTTACGTACGAGTCCTTATCACAGGTAATAAATGTCCTCAACACCGCAGGGTTTCCCTTAAAACAAATCACAGCTAACCACCCAAAAAAAATATACCAAACGGCAATTTCTTGAATACTAATTTCCTTATATTTGCAAAGGAGAGTACAACAAAATACTAGGCCAGTTTTCATACAGGACTGAGTCGATATCCGAATTATCCGCCATAATAAAGAAACAGATTCTATTATCGCTGGTAAAACTTTTCGGCATCGCATGATGGCTTTTGCCAATTATGCTGTAAGCAAAAATCCTGTTTCAATAACTATGGCTAGAAGGATCCGACAGAATTGAAGAATTAAAGCCACTTCGCTTAGAAAAACGGTCAAAGTTCGCTAGTAATTTAAACAATATTTCGCAGATACAAATCCCACGACGGGTAAACTTTTTCCCGGTTACAAAGTTGAACTGTACGGCTTCTGTGACGACTCTGAAAAAGCATATTGTGCGATACATCGGGCAACAGACATCTATTAGTAGCTAAAAGGCAAAGGTCGCTCCGCTAAGACAATACATCTACCTCGACTGGAGCTATGTGGTTCGCTACTACTAGCCAAGTGCTAGTGCTAGTAATGCAAAGGCATCCAAACATGGTAAAATATAAATTATATATCTGGTCTGATTCCGAAATAGTTTTAGACTGATTAGAAAAATATCCACATGTATGGAAGACGTATAATTCCTTGTAGCCAGTGCTGACAAAAATGCCGCTCTAGGTAAAAAAGTATGCAATCCTCTGCTTCTTACAACCACTACCACTTGGTGGAATGATCCCCGATGGGTAACAGAATCTTCCGATTCTGGCCACAATCGCTCATGGGCAATATTATTGCTCCAGAAAGTCGAAAAATCTACTCTTTTCACACAACAAGCACACCGGGTAACCGCTTTCACATTCCATTTCCTAAAGCAACTTAAAATAAAAAAGGAAGAACCGACAGTATACTCTCAAAGCGATACTTTGTTGCACGTAGACCTAGATGGAGTCATGTTGAGAAGTTCACACAAGTGAGGAAAGTTCTCCGATTGCCGTTCAATTTTACAAATAACTCAAGCAGCTCACGACTTTCGTTCTCAGRCCAAGTATCCACGTAAAAACCCTACAAATAAAAAGAAAACAACAGCTTCTGTTAAGAGACCCTCTTTTGACGACGACCTTAGTGCAAACGCACTAAGGATAACGATTAAAGGGAATGCATCTGGAATGCCCGATCCCTTAATTGGGAAAATGCCGCTGCCCTGCTGGTTGTTGTCCTCGAGAAAATAAAGGCTTACATCAACGCTGTCCAAGAAATGCGATGGACGAGACAAGGACTGACTCCAGTAGGTCCTTGTGGCATTTACTTCACGTACGCTTCGAGGTCCTATCATCGACTCCGACCACTATCTCGTTGCGTTTAAAATTCGCACCTTTGTACAGCATTGTCAAAAAACAAAAAGAAGGTTCGCTATCGTGCAAAAGAACAGCTGGTACGACGAGGCGTGCCGTGTCGCAGCGAGAGAAAACAGGCTACCTACATCGCAACGTTATGATAGACCACAATACGTGCGTAATGGGATAGATACCGAGAGTTGAAGAGGGAAGCGGAACGCATTTGCAGACAGAAAAAGAAAGAGGCCGAAATGCTCGAATACGAAGAGCTTGATAAGCTGGCCGACAAGGGTAATGCTGAAAAATTCTACGAAAAAATGCGGCGGCTTACAGAAGGTTTCAAAACCGGAGCATACTCTTGTAGAACCCCCAAAGGTGATCTAGTCACCGATGCCCAGAACATACTTAAATTATGGAGGGAACAATATGTAAAAAATATGTAAAATATGGTCGGACGAAAGCATGCCCAACGATTGGAATTTAAGTATGCTATGCCAAATCCACAAAATGGGAGACCCCACAATCTGGTCCTACTACCGCGGTATAAGTCTCCTAAATATAATGCACAGGAAATTTCCCTGAAATATTGCTGGCCAAACATACGCAGCGCTTGTAAAAAAAAGTACAACACTTATTCTACATGAGCGATAACATATACATTAGCTCAAAGGACAGATACTCAAAACTTCGCTACTTTAGACAAATACCTTCAAGGAAATATACATATAAATACATATGTCGACGAGATTCATCCACAAATATAACAAAACGCAAAATTTTTAATGACTGATAATGATCTATCGTTTACAAGCATATGTGCACAACAAATTTACAAACGATTACAAATAACGCACACAAAAGCGCCAGCGTTCCATTCTACTACAAACGGACAAGTTGAGCGTACGCACRTTACAATTATTGAAATCACGAAAGTCTTAGCTAATCAGAATAATTCAGCACCGGAAGATGAAATTTTTGAAGCTGTTCGGCAGTGCAACAAAACCATACATTCCGTTACCAACGAAAAACCCGAGGACGTGTTTTATAAACAAGGGGGATATCCCGACATCCAAGAACGAATACAACAAAAGCAGGAAAGAGTCTTGCGTCATCATAATCCCAATCGAAAGCAGCTGGACTATAATCCAGAAGACGTAATATTTCCTAAGACGCACAGGCGTAATAAGAACGTATGAAAATACGCGAAGCACGTTGTAAAAAAGATAACGGAAAGACTGTAACAACTAATAAAGGACGGATTATCCATAAGGATAACATAAAAATACATGTACGGAATAATTTTCCTTTTAAAATAGTCAAAAATACTTGCGCCCTATGAAGACGTAATGAGATCTTCTTATAATTTAGAAAAACAGCCCGAAACAAAAATACTAATTAATAAAATAGAAACATTAAAAAAATAGGCCGATAGCCCATGATGCTAGTGCTGCGTATTTTCTTAAGTTTGTATAATAATTGTATTATTATGTAAGCTTTTATAAAATAAAAATGAAATAAATTAAAAAATCACGACCTTATCGAAATAAAAACTTCAATTAATATGCTAATCAGTCACCGACTAACATTCGTGCTAAGCAGTTGTGTCCCTGAAAACTGTCAGCGTACGATGTGCATGAACTGCTCCGGGGATCACCCGTCCTCTTTCAACTYTTGCCCTAAGTTTCAGCAAGCAAAAGAAATACTGAAAATAAAAACCTTGGAAAAATGCAGCATGCGAGATGCCGTCAAAAAGTACAAAGACRCTCTTCCAACCAACACCTTAACTGAATCATTTGCTAATGCACTAAAAACAACAAATCAAATTACACCGCTCTCAACCTCAAATAATACAAACAACAACCACACCCCAAATAAAGAAAATAATCAGTACACAGAAAACTGCTCAACATCTATCTCCACTCCTTCCATACGTGAACACAACTCTCCACCGACAATAAATAACAACGATATTCCCATAAACAATAACTTCGCACTTGGTCTTACCTCTCTCAGTCCAACAACATCTTCCCTAATTTTCAGCACTCTAAATTCCATCAATAAACATCCAACCGCGAACAATAATCCACCTAACTCAACGGCATCCCACAATAGCTACATGCATAATTCTGATACACCCACAATACACCAACATTCCAAACAAAAAGAACAAAATAAAACAGAAWWTAACGAAGCTGCATACAGCAAAGATTCTCAATAATCACTTGAGTGAGCTTTCAACAGTTGACACTCAGCCAAGCTGACAACTCATTCTAGTTGATATCTCATTCTCTCTTAAGCTTTCTCATCTTCTCCCTTCTTCAATCTTTCTAGTTATCTTTAATCTAAGCGCTTAATAAAGTACTCTCTTTACATGTGTACGATAATGCAATGGAGCCTAAATGGCTGCATTAACAATTACAACGAACTCCAGCTCTTAATTAAAGATTACGCACCATCAATAATACTCTTAAACGAAACACATATCGCTTACAAACAGACTGCTCATACCCCCAAACAATACAATATTCCACAACCTTCCACATAACAAAACTAATAAACAAGGCATTGGAGTTTTACTAAGAAGGGACATTCCATACAAAGTGAAACATATCCAGTCAAAATTGGCTGTGCTATCGATTGAAATATTTCTAACACAAAGAATTCACGTAATA
>NW_017534843.1:20717-28401 GCF_001853355.1 Bactrocera latifrons
AATGTGGTGAAACACGCTCATCCAAAACAGTAAATATCCCAAAAGTGAAATATCCCTAATCTTGAACCTTATCTATGATATACTTTCTCTGCCGTTCGTTTTAAGATTTAGACTAAGCAATTCTATTAAATGGAATAGAGAATTCTATTGTGTGAAGAACGTAAAATCGACCGGACGTCTTTTTCATTTAACGGAATATTTAAACTTTCTCGAGACATTCGCGCATTCCGAAGTTATCTTTCCGCATCTCAAAAACGCTTGAAATGTTTCATGGCGCCCGAGCAGAGGCTAAGTGCGTGAACTTAGTACATATTTTACTTTCGTTTTAATAAATTATTTTCTCATTGACCAATTGCCTGTCAAATCGTTTTGATTTCGGCCTTTTTGGCCAAGTAAATTGTGGGTTTGGGCTGGAGGACATATATAATATGTGAAACATATATGTATATACAAGTATAAGTACGTTTGTGAAGAAACTGAGAGTACAGTGAGTTCCATATTTATCGTACCAAAGTGTTGGAAATAGTCTCGGATAAAAGTGACAACCGAAAAATAATAATTTAATTGTTTAAAAAATGCCGTATGACGAAAAATTAGGATTTAACTGTGAAGTGCCGCTACAAAATACAGTTTCTCATGCCGTGAAGTGAAGTACCACTATAATTTACCGCTTCCAGTGCCGTTGCAAAACAAACGTTGCAGTTTTGCTACGTCAAAAACACCACTTCGCTGCCATCACTCCGCTGCTGCTGTTGAGCCGTCGTGGGAATGAGCAGCCGCTGACTGTGCCAAAGGGACGTAAGCGCCGGCAAACAGTGCAAAAAAAAACTACAACAAAACAAAGTGCACTTTCAGTTTTTGGCTCTCCCTTTTCACTTTGTATTACATTGGTTTTCTTGTATTGTATTGTATTTATGTTACATACATATTAAGGTGTTTTTTTTTAATTGTTAGTTTTTGTCAATCCCATCATGAAATTTCTTTGGAAATACCCTAAAAAAAGGAAATTTTCATGAAAATGTGAGCCCTTAATATTAACATTAAGGACTGTACCAAGGCGTGTAAAAGTTTTCCACTGAAAATTCACGACAATCCTGATTTTTTAATTTTAAATTTCTTTAGCTCAGAGGCATTTTATGGCATCGCTTTGCTTTAGACACATATTCCTCAGAATTGAACCTTCTACAAAAGTGCCCACTGCGACAACATTGAAACTCACAATGGCGACGTAAAACGGGGTTCTAAACCATTTTTTCAACAAAATTTGCATTATTTTATATATATCTCGTAAATGACAAGAGCTATAAAAAAAAAGTTCAAAACAGACTTGTTAGAAATTTTATTTGCTACAAAAAAGGTCCGAGGTCAAAATCGCTATCATTAACACTTCTCGAGATATTAAAATTTTTCAGTAGGGCTTCATAGAATTTTCATGGATGGTATGTAATAAAAAATCTTTGAAAATTCCCTACATCCTTACTTAAAAAGCCGAATATCTCGAGAAGTATGAATGATAGCGATTTTGACCTCGGACATTTTTTTCCGATTAAAGTACTTTCATTGTGCTATTGCTCATTTTACGTATTTTTCGATTTAGCTTTTCGTTGTTTGGGAATCGACATTTATCGTTTTCGCCAGTTGATTGTCAATATTCAAAAATTCTGTGCCAAATATTTTTTTAATTTTTTCATGAATTTTAATTCAACCAAAACAAACTGAGCAAGCCAAAGCCAACTTTCGCAAACCTCTCTCCAAATAAAGAGTTTTCAGACTTGAAGTCGTTWAGACGTCAAACAGTGGTTGCGAAAAGTAATATTTTGCGCATTAAAGCGCGCTTTCTCGAAAAAACTGTGTCTTTAGATAAAATCGAATTGGAATGTTGTCTCGACATATTAAACTCACATAGTGAAAAATTAACGAAATGCCAATGAAATGAAGGCCATAGTAAAGTCAATTTCAGCTAAAAATAAAACATCACTTGCCGAAACAACTTTTGTAGCTTCTCATAGCTCAAGGCTTTCTAAAATGAATTTGTCGAAWTTCAAGGAGAAGAATATTCAGAATTTAAAAATTTTATGAGTTTGTTTGAGAGCTTGGTTCACAACGATTCAAATTTCCCAGATATAGAAAAATTTAAACGTTTGGTAAGTTGTCTATTCGGAAGGGCTTTGGAAACAGTAAAAGCATCATAGTTCAAGGATCAGATGAAATTTGTCCGAAAGCGTGGGCAAGTCTCAAAAAAGTTTATGATAATAAATGTTTGATATTTTTCAATACAATTTCAAAACTTTTTGAGCTGACAACCATCCCAAAGCCATCCGCGCCTTCATTGCCTTCAATGATTGACGAAGTGTCAGGGGTATAAGATTCATTGCTATCGCTGKGCGSTGAAAAACAAATAAGGAATGCAATAATCCTACACATTGTTATGACAAAGGTTGACTCTGCCACCCTATCCAAATATTAAGAACAGCTGGATTATGACAAGCTGTCACTGTGGAAGGATTGTGAAGAAACCATAAATCGAAGATACCGGCAGCTATCAACGAAGGAGCATCATACTGAAGGTCGAAGCCCATACTAACAAGTAGTGCGAGTCATGRGAATTGACAACATATGGACAGGAGTTCGTGAAATCGGTGCCATTATGCATAAATTGTTTGCGTTAGAAGCATACCGTATCCAAATACTGAGCGGATCGATGTCGTTTATGCAATCGATCACATCACACATTATTGCACCAGTATCCGGTTTCCTTCCCCGTTGTATCTTATCCGCAACCATCCACCACACATGCCATGCATGCAGCGAGTATGCGGGATCGGGTAATGTTGGCAACGGCAGTAATTTTAGCGAGGACCAGCTGTGGAGATTACCTTACTGCTAGACCTTGGTTGGACTCAGGCTCCCAGGTCAACTTTATGACGGAGGACTTGGCACAGAAGTTAAGGATTCGATGTCAGCACAGAGCATTAAGCTCAATAGGAATTGGCAATTCCAATGCAAAAATGGGATCAAAACTAAGCGCGTTTGTCAAGTCGCGGTTAAATAACTATGAATTTTCGGCTGAATTCTGGGTAATGCGATGTATTTCGGCAAATCATACAKACCATAACATCAATGTCAGTGGCAGGAAAATTCCGCACAATGTTGAAATGGCGGATCCAGAATCCTACAAAACTAAAAAAGTGAAAATACTATTTGGTGCTGAAACATTTTTCGATCTTTTAGGTGTTGGTCAAATTAAAAATGGTCCTAACCAACCAACATTTCAGAAAACCCTTTTAGGATGGATTGTCTCTGGCAAATACGCCAGCAATTTAAGCTATCCTCCCAGATTACTTAGCACACTATGCCAAGCGGAAGAAGAATTTACGTCAATAGATTAAGTAATCCAAAAATTTTGGTCTCCAGAGGAATAAGATTAAAAGATACTCGGTCACTCCTGTGAAACCACAGTTCGGTAGTTTCAGGCCCTGGAGAGAAGGACATTAAAAGATCGAGAACTTCGTAAAATGTATCTGGACTTTATGAATGAATATAAAACACTGGGTCACCTCATTCCGCAGCAATGCGTTTTAAGGCATTAAGGTATTTTCATTTCGATTCAAATAGCGTTGAATGACCTTATTCCGCATCAATAAGTTTTAAGGCCTGAGAGAACAATAACCAAATTACGTATTGTCTTTGATGTCGATCTTCATTTCGATTCAAATAGCGTTGAATGACCTTTTGATGGTAGGTCCAAACATCCCTGAAGAGTTATAATTAACTCTTCTTTGTTTTCGCTTACATTAGTATGCACTAATAGCGGTCATTAAGACAGAAATTGTAAGCTTATGTATTGTATGGAGGGAGCATTATTCTCAGCAAATTAAAATTTTTATATTCTCGCAACAAAGTTGCTAAAGAGAGTATTATAGTTTTGCTCACATAACGGTTGTTTGTAAGTCCTAAAACTAAAAGAGGCAGMTATAGGGTTATATATACCAAAGTGATTAGGGTGACGAGTAGAGTTTAAATCCGGATGTTTGTCTGTCCGTCCGTCCGTCTATCCGTCCGTCCGTGCAAGCTGTAACTTGAGTAAAAATTGAGATATCATGATGAAACTCGGAACACGTATTTCTTGGCTCCATAAGAAGGTTAAGTTCGAAGATGGGCAAAATAGACCCCCTGCCACGCCCACAAAGTGGCGGAAATCGTCGCCTCCTTATGGACCAAAAACCATATCTAACGAAGTACTTGACCGATTTCAATGAAATTCGGTATATAATATTTTCTTAACACCTTGATAATATGTACCAAATATTGGAAATATCGGTTCACAACCACGCCTGAAATCTCGACTATCACTTAGAGTATAAAATGTTCGGTGACACTCGAACTTAGCTCTTCCTTACTTGTTCGTCTTAATACCGTAACTTACGGCACTGCGTCTACTCAATTTCTCGCAAATGCTCAGTGAAATTTCCACTCGGTTCATTTCCCATCAAAGATACTTTTATGTTGATGACTTATTAACACGATCCGAAATTCTCTAGATCTTTTGAAAAGTGAGATAATTAARATATTAAATTCGATCGGATTCACCTTAACGAAATGGTTTTCGAACCACCATAAATTTTTCAACAGTGTAACCAAACTTTAGACCACCTCTTCCTCCAAAACCTCCTACACCAATGGAGATTGATCGCTCTCTTCAAACAAAGCAAATAAATTATCAGAATAGGCCAGAGTATCAACAAAATCAAACATTTAATAATAGGCAGCAAACATTCMGTAACAAACCGTACAACAAATTTTGCCCAAGTTAAGAACCTTTGATGCCATAATAGGTAACGATACAATTAAAAATTGTTTAAATGCAGTATCTTTTACTAAGGGGAACTATTTTACATTACTCAATAAATACAAATACCTCATCCACTAGTTAGCAATTAATTCTATTGCGCACACTACATTAAAGCTAAATCATTTGAGTCCCGAAGATAACGAAAAATTAAAACAACTCTTTAACTCTTGCCCAACACTATTTGCTGAACAGATAAAAAATTAACATATGTATGTCACGAACGTTAGAGCCGAAATTATTACTAAAAACGTTAAGCCAATATATTCCAAAACTTACCCGTATTCAATGAAATCTCCCTACAATTCTCCGGTTTGGGTCGTACAGAAGAAAGAAGACGCCTCAGGATTGAAAAAATTYCGTATGGTAATCGACTATCGTAAATTGAAAGAGGATATCATAGCAGATAAAGATCCCATTACAGATATTACCACTATTCTAACTAATCTAGGATCAAAGAAACATTTTTCTACAATTGGCCTTAGRAGTGGATTCCATTATATTGCTCTCAACGAAGCAAATATTGAGAAGACCGCCTTCTCCATTGCCAATGAGAAAATCGCATCTACTCGACTTCCATTCGGCTTAAGAAATGCGCCTGCCATTTTCCAACGCACTTTGGATGATGTGCTACGAAAACACATCGGCGTTCGGTGCTACGTTTATATCGACGATATAATTATATTTAGCAAAAGTAAAGAAGATCAGTTTTGAAGTCTTACAATTATATTTAACACTCTCGAAAAAGCGCATTTAATGCTACAGTTCGATAAATGTGAATGAAAGGAAATCGAATTCCTCGGTACAGTAGTTGGCCAAAATTTAATTCGCACAAAACAAAAAAAGATAGAAGCTATAATCAATTTTCCACGGCCCAAAACTGTCCATGATTTACGCTCCAGTTTAGGAAAACCGTACGCACAAATTGCAAACTCCCTGACTGAAATACTAAGAGGAGAGCTTGAAAAATTTTTTGACATCAGACGATGTTATACTTCTCTATCCACATTTCGAAAAAAGCTTTTGAGCTTGCCATGGATGCTTCAAATTACGCTTTAGGAGCCGTACTCTCCCAAGACGGCAGGCCAATATCCTTTCTGTCAAGAACTCTAAACAGAGCAGAGGAAACTTTTGCCGAAAATGACAAAGAAATGTTGGCAATAAGTCCCTGAAATGCTTCCGGTACGGACCAAAAAAATTTACACTGATCGCCAACCATTGACCTTTGCTCTCAGCAACAAAAATACAAATGAAAGAATGAAAAGATGGAGGGCACAATTGGAAGAATATAATCACGTAATCATTTATAAGCCAGGCAGCACAAACATCGTCACAGACCTACTCTCACGACCACCAATCGCTAATATAAATTCAATGACTGTCCACAGTAGTGACAGCTCTTCCGAAAACTTAAGTTCTTCAGAAGAAATACCCATTAACGTCTTCAAAAACCAAATTCTTATATCAGAAGATTCCAAAAATTTATACAAATTTGATATAGTTTTCCCTACGAATGAAAAACAAATTTAGTTAATAAATTACATATTTATTGAAGAAAATATTMCATTTGCTTTTTTAGAAGAATCATTAAACTTTGCTAATATTTAAAGCGCAATGAAACAAAATTTACTAAATATCATCTCCAGACTGGACAAGGAAGCAACACAAATGGGTCTGGCAGTGAACGAGGTCAAGATGAAATATCTTCTGTCATCAAACAAACAGTCGTCGCACCCGCGACTTGGCACTCACGTCACTGTTGACAGTCATAGCTTTGAAGTTGTAGATAATTTCGTCTATCTTGGAACCATAAACACCACCAACAAT
Organism: Bactrocera latifrons; assembly: GCF_001853355.1. Lineage (NCBI taxonomy): Eukaryota > Metazoa > Arthropoda > Insecta > Diptera > Tephritidae > Bactrocera > Bactrocera latifrons. The sequence goes on from NW_017534843.1 coordinate 27,394, forward strand.
GTCAGCCTAGAAATCCAACGCAGGATAACTCTTGCCAACAGGTGCTACTTCAGACTGAGTAGGCAATTGAGAAGCAAAGTCCTCTCTCGATAAACAAAAAACCAAACTCTACAAGTCACTCATAATTCCCGTCCTGCTATATGGTGCAGAGGCTTGGACCAGGTCAACAACTTATGAGTCGACGTTGTGAGTTTTCGAGAGAAAAGTTCTGCGAAAGATTTATGGTCCTTTGCGCGTTGGCAACGGCGAATACGAGATATACGACGACATTGGCATAGTTCAGCGAATTAAAAGACAGCGGCTACGCTGGCTAGGTCATGTTCTCCGGATAGAAGAAAACACTCCAGCTCTGAAAGTTTTCGACGCAGTACCCGCTGGGAGAAGCAGAGGAAGAGGAAGACCTCCACTCCGCTACAAGGACCAAGTGGAGAAGGATCTCTCTTCACTTAGAATATCTAATTGGCGCTACGTAGCGAAAAGAAGAAACGACTGGCGCGCTGTTGTTAAGACGGCCATAATCGCGTAAGCGGTGACTACGCCAATCAAGAAGAAGAAAAATAATGTAACGAGACATTTAAATGGATCATTTTTAGTAAACTATTTTAATGAAACTGATAATTCGGGTGGTGGAGCACGGTGCTCGTTCGTTCCGTGGTTGTGGTTTGGCAGTGGGGAAACGGTCGGCGCAAGTTATTCCACAAATATTAAATAGAAAACCAAAAAGTTTCATATAATATGTATATTTACAAAATAACAAATTAGACAAACACTTACCACGTCTGGATCGGTGAGCGGTCGCAAAAGAAGAGAGTTTTAGTTAGAGGTTAGTTCGCGCGAATTAAACTTCGAAAAAGGTTCGAATAAAAGGAAAAGAAAARATTGCTCTGCCGATACAGACGTGGCAAAAGAAATTGGGCGGGGGCGGCGTTAACATTCTCCCCGCCTTGCAGTATTACTGCAAATGCAGTTTACAATAGGTTACTTAAAACTAACTTAACTAATTGGCTC
>NW_017534843.1:28666-31087 GCF_001853355.1 Bactrocera latifrons
TTACTTAAAACTAACTTAACTAATTGGCTCCTGCACTTCCTTTTTCACGTCTTCTTTGCAGATGGGGTGGCCGATGAGACGAATCGAGTCTGATTCGGTCCGGACAATGTCGCTGAGACGAATCGAGTCTCAGTCGATCRTTGCCATGCCGCCAATCCGAAAGGAAGTTACCAGMACGCCGAAGTCGGCGAGACGACTCGAGTCTGGCTCGATCTTGGRCGTGTGGTATGCGGGAGAGGCATCGTTGGTCAGAGCTTTGCATGTTACTCTCAAGCACTGGGCTGATTGATGACAGTGCTATTAGTCGAACTGCTGCTGTTGTTGCTGTCGTTAGCCACTACGGCCAATGTGGAATGATGTGAGGGTGTTGATGTCGGTGTTGATATGGTTGATGCATTTGTTGTTGGGGCGTTGTTGGATGATGTGGYGGTAATTGTGGCTGATGTCTTTTCGACTGCTGTTGCCGCATAGTCTGTTGATGGGGCGATTGTTGTTTCTGTTGTGTAAATATAAAATTAGTACAATTTTGTCTACAAAAATGGGTTTGTGTTTGTTGTTTCGTTAWTGTTGAATTTTGTGCCTCACCTTTGCCATTTATTTTCRCTTCTTCGGAAGGAACGGAACCTGTTAAGATCCAACCGAACACTGTACGTTGTGCAACAAGTGATCCGAAGATTTTCGATTTTACCCCATTTAGAATGATGTTCGGKTAAAGATCCGCTCCAATCAACAAGTCAACCTTTTGACTCGTATAGAAATTATTATCCGCTAAGGGGATATTGGATAACCTTTTCGAAATTGAAGGGTTAATTGACCTGGATGGAAGCAGTCCAGTCAATTTTGGCAGTACCAACGCTTCCGCTTCTAATCTTAAAGTTTTGTTACGGGGCGAGCCAATTGTAACTGAGCATACCGATTGAACTCGTCCTGATACGGTATTATTCAAACCTGAAACTCGCGCGCTRGCCGTTTTGCTTACCAGATGTAAGCGTTTTCGCAGACTATTACTTACGAAGGTGGCTTCAGACCCCGAATCAATCAGGGCTCTGACAGTGAAGGTGCTCTTGTTGTGRCATATGGTCACCATGGCTGTACCTAAGAGCATGCTTCGACCGGTAGGCACWTTTGAAATATTGGCCTTAATAGAGGCCACATGAGATTTAGTAGAAACCTCAGTAGTGTCTGTGCTGTCGGATATCTGACCTATTTCTTCACTCTGATCCCGGTGAATCATAGAGTGATGCCTCTGTTTACATTTATTACAGTTAAACATACTTTTACAGTTTTTGACTTCATGTGAGTCCGATAAACAGTTTAGGCAGACGTGAAGYTTTCTGACAGCATTTAACCGTGCGTTAGGCTGCATCTCAAAGAATCTCTGACAAGTTTTCAAAATGTGCGATTGAGATGAACACAGTTTACATTTGATATTGTTTGTCTGGGCGTGATGGGAATTGATGGGGTTAGATCCAATCCTTGACTGCAAGGTTGGTATCCGATCTTCAMCATTAGCCGACTCAATATTAGGTTGAGTACTCAACTCGCCTTTGAGGTTTGATACTCTCTCAAGCGTTTTAACCCGTTTGGTTAGAAATTTGTCTAACTCAACCCATTTTAGCATCTCTGAATCCGAATCCAGAGATTGTTCCCAGAGCGACAGTGTATAGTCCGGTAGTCGGATAGAACACAAATACGTGAATATGGCATCCCAGCTATCTACATTGATGCCATGTATTTGTAAAGCTGATATGCAGCTATTTATCTCCCGCTGTAAATTTCTGAGTTCGGTGCGGAAGCTTGAATAATAAATTGAGTTGTGTGTTGACAAGCACTCGCTTGTTTTCATACCTACACAACAAATTATTCCAAGCCAATGCGAATCCGTCATTCGTCAGTGGCGCTTTCGAAACAATAGTTTTTGCTTCACCTCGCGTTTTTTGATTCAAATGGAATAACTTTTCTACCGGARATAGCCTTGGGTTATTCCCATAAATAGCAGCAAATAAATCCCTAAATGAAGGCCATTGTAAAACATAGAATGATTGATAGAATACCCCACGGGTTGTACAGTTTGTTGTAACCGTTCGGGTTGAATCACTGTAGTATTTGAAGTTGGGCTTTGGTTGAACGCCGTGAGGTTGTGCATGTGTTCGCCAATCAAAGCCGCGCAACACACATAAGCGTGGTAACAGCTTGAATATTTAAGCTTAATGTCGTCAATTGAGCTTGTGTCGGAATGATCAGCTTTCGACAAACACACCTTGTATTCTGACTTTACCTCTGCCCACAGAGATCTCAGTYYAGCTTGTTGTACTTCAAGAGAGTAGGCACTTTGGTTGTTTGCTGTTGGAGTAAAAGACTCCTCAAACTCCAATAGAGCGTCTGCAGCTGTGATAAATCCTCTGATGGATTCCATTGTAT
>NW_017534844.1:0-13257 GCF_001853355.1 Bactrocera latifrons
CAGTGCGTTCATAAATAATGTTTTCGTTTTCCAAAGTATAAATATTATGAACAGAGATTTTTATATACTATTTTGCAGGACACCACCAAAATACTAACACTTTGAAGATATTAACACTGATCTGGGATTGTTATCGTAATCGAAAATAGAAGTGCACTTGGCGGAGTATAGCGCGTCAGATCGAGGTCGCATCAAATCAAGTGCATTTTAGCGAACTGCATATAACAAATAATGATGAATTTGCGGAAACGATCCTGTTTGTTTGCTTGTAATCCAATTAGCAATACTTTTTTCTATAACCTTTTTTGACAGATCGCGCGTGAGTCGTTTCGAACTCTCATGTAATTTTTATTCAGTATTGTTTGGCATTTCATCATGGAAACAATTACTAGAACAACGTTTACAAATTATTTCACTTTTGGGCGAAATTTCACGTTCTGTAAAGAATGGGTTTCGCATGCTTCACTCAACTTGTGGTTTACATAATCGCCTACTGAGAAAACTACTCGCAGCACCACCATCCRTCTTGAAACCCAGCATTCATTATTGGATGATATACTATACTGAATGGACTAAGTCCAGCGCGCAGTGAAGAAAATATAGCAACCGCAGCTGAGGGTGTACGCAAAGACCGTAAATAGTCCATTCAGCACCGTTCACAACAAATTGGACTAACGTATTCAATGACTTGGTGCATTTTACGTCGAGATCTTAAACGGAATGCCTAGAAACTACAGCTTGTGCATGAAATGAAGCTTTTAAGTTTCTGAATTGTTACGTAGGAAACCACGAAATGGTTCACCCCTCAGAATACAAGCGCTTTGCTGTGGCTGGCTGTGTTGTCCTGTGTGGTGATGTCTGAGTGTGGACACATTGAGAGATCTCGACATCTTGCGAATGCGTTTGAGAAATTTTTGTGAATATTTTGCGTCTTATATATAATTCTCAGGTACTGTTTTGTCACAGTTCATCAGTATTATTGTATTTAGTTTACTGCGGTATTGGCTTGGTTCTCGTTCTCATATTTCGTATAAAGCGCTACAGTGCTCATATCTGGCAATACTATACATGTTCGAAAGATCTTAACATAACGTACACAACAACTCTCTTTGAAGTTATAGCCATCTAAATGGAAATAGATTATCGAACGAAACGGCTCATATTTTAACTAAATCAATTACAATTACTTTAAACAAAATTTTGCAGCCACAATTCTGTTTATATAAGCTTTTCGATATTAATTGCAGTTTTGCAGTTAAACAGCGGTTTTTCACACTTCAAAGTTGGTGTACCCCATGCAGAGAAGCCTTTAGATTATGTGTTGCTCATGCGGCATAGTGTACTAATTGATAAACATACATTTGATATATGCTATAACAGTTACAGTTACAACAACCGCATATGTAGAGAAAACAAATATGGTTATAATATATGTTGCTGGCCAGAAGAAAAAACAAAAATCCTTTGTAAATCGTATAAATGTGCAACTATTTGCTTGAGATGCGCACTTTCGTGGCTTTCAGCGGCACCTAGTATCCTTTCACAAGCTTGATACAAAACGGCAACATTTTACTTAGCTTCTGCTATATAAGTTCATTCACATGAAGCCTTTCAGGCAGCAACAAATCGCAGCCACCCTCTGTATATAAGTGCGTACATATATGACGCTATCCATAGCTCAGTGAGTGCAAGCGTGTCGCAGCGAATATTCATATATTTATACTAGTTGAACAGATGTGTGTGTTCCTTATTAGTACACATATGGCATGTATTTAAATGTGTACATGCCCTTGCAAATGAATGAATGCAATTCCACTGAATTGTTATGAAAACAAAAGGTACGCGAAAATGAAGTGTTCGCTGTTCTTGTCTGAAGATGGATGTTTGTGAGTGGGTGTAAATATTGATACTCAAGTGTAAATTGTGAAGAATGAGTAAACGTCATGGAAACCAGTTTGTATTGCATAAAACAACGGTAGGTGAAGAAATATAATTTATAAGTATCATATATTATTATATCTATGAAATCCTCGTCAAAGTTTGCTATATATAGGTTTGCCTATATGTCAGATAAAATGAATTGTAATATTATTTGTAATATGATAACTTGACTTTTTATATACTTAATAAAGGTAATAATTACTTCAGTGCTTATGCATTGCAAATACAAATTAATTAGTAATCTACATCTAAGCGAATAAAATGCTGTAAAAAATTTATCACTCCTACGAACTTGTGCGGAAGAAACACCGCAATTTTTTCCATAGGAGAATTTTGAAGAGATTATAGGATACTATAACCCTTCGCTGCCAAAGCACGATAGACGAAGTTTAGGCTCGAGGAAACCGAGAAACTTAACCGACAAACGCTGAAACTGCTAAATGCCGCAAGGTGTACGACCACTGAAACTGCCCTCAGGCTCAGAAAATCTGGGTACTTAGATGACCTAAAAACTGTGCATCCTGAAATCTTCACACACTCTTATTGCATTCCACACTACTTGGACTTCCAGGCTATCGAGCCGAGTCCTAATTGTCATCTCTCTGCTTATATACCTTCGAAAGTTGAATGGAAGGAGAAGACTCGCCGTTGGAGAGGGTGGTGAGCTTTTTTAATGGATGGATGGTTGGTGGAGTCAAAATCTTACTGACCACTGCATCGTTTTCCAAGCGAAGGTAGCTACCATAAATGGTAGCAGTAAATTTTAAGCTCCGAAACGCAGCCTCCTTCGGAGTGGAGGCTTTTGTAAATTTTAACTGAACAGTATCCCATCGAGATTCAAGCATTCTTACCGGATGTGGCTGTATCAGCTGTTTGGAAGAAGATTAGATAGAAAAATTTCAACACTTTCTTCTCGAATGTTCCGCTTTTGCCGTGTTTTTTGACATAAAACACTGTAGTATATTTTTGATAGGCTAATGCTGCTTTGCCTATAGCTACTTAATATGTAGCCAATTTGCCTTTTTATTGGCTTCACAAAGAACTTACTGAATAGCCATGCTGAGGGATCAGCATTTTTTATAAATAAACTCTCGTATTTATATACGTGTATGAAATGCTTATAAATTTCGTACATTCGACTTTTTTTATAAGTTTGGCAAAAACACTATGTCTATCTCGCCTAGTTTTACCAAACTATTAAGTGAACAAATTTGGGCAACAGCCTTCTCTGCATCTGAAAGTGATTTTGCTCTTTATTGTTCCACTTTTTGATAGTTTTTGACGCATTTTCAAACCCAAACTAAACCCATGAGGAGCTTGTACCCTTACGAAGTTCTAAATAGTATTTCACGGAAACTAAATGAGATCTGCAAAGGAATGAAACTGTGTATGAATGCTTCAATATGTATTTATTCTATTCTAAGTATTTATATTGCGCCCAAAAAATAGCGTTTTCATATTCCAGAATCTAGTTAGTATATAGTGTATTAGAAACATTTTATATATGTATAAAATACATTGGTTTGTTATAGGTACTGATCTCACGTGTTGTCTATTATAGCTCTCACGGTAACTTGAGGGTAAATTTCCCTCATATTTCATAGGAAACAAACTCAAGGTATGTTGAAAATGCGGAATGCAGTCGCTTAATGACGTTAAATTTTTTCTTGATATTCCATTCTCCTGTGGAGCCAAAATATTCGCTTTTATATATAGTTTTCTTGTTTTCTTCAATACATTTTTTGGAATTTGTTAACCAAGTACGTCTCAATTGATCTAATACAAAAAATGTTGACTTATCTGTAATAAAATATTTCTTGAACCACATTTGATGTTTTCCTGAGCCAAATGTAACATTGTTGCATATGTGTTTCTGAAAGTAGGTGTTTGATAAAACATTTTGGGCTCTATATATTTATTCATTACAACACCTAATAGCACTAATGATACTAATTAGTAAACAATTATAAAAGAGTGAAACACGATAATGCATAACATTAGCCTTAGACACATACACTTTGACGCACTACGACGCTCCTGAAATTGTGCGAGGTTTCCTCTTATGACACGTAACAAAGTTCATAAAATCTTTATGAGAGCAGCAAATAGGAAAGAAAAAAGAGGCAAGTGAAAGCGCAAATAATAGCAACATCTCTAACATATTATTACAAATATAAAATTTTATGCTGATACATTAATATTATGATAATTTTTTAGAATTACTCGCACACATAGTCGAAAAAACGTAGTTATTATAAGGATGGCCTCTTACAATTAGCAAGGTAGTAACTCAAAACAGGCATGAGAATCATCGTGGTACTTAGTTTACACGCAGCTGCATTTGCGATAAGTTATTTGCAATTTACATACATATATGTTGGTTTTCACTCAGTCATATGTACACCGCCAAAGCTTTTAGTATTTTCAACATTTCATGGCGAAAATTTCTCCATAGTTATAGTTTTATCTATTGTGAAGGTTATGGCAATTTGTTCCACTTGCTATTTGCATTAAATCTTACATATACGGAGTAGAGAAAAACGTTCTTCGCATTTTTATAATAAGCGTGTACAGCTGTTGTGTGCTTTCTCCAGACTGGACGAGGAAGCAACACAAATGGGTCTGGCAGTGAACGAGGGCAAGACGAAATATCTCTGTCATCAATCGTCGCACTCGCGACTTGGCATTTACGTCACTGTTGACAATCATAGCTTTGAAGTTGTATATAATTTCGTCTATCTTGGGACTAGCGTAAACACCACCGACAATGTCAGCCTAGAAATCCAACGCAGGATAACTCTTGCCAACAGGTACTACTTCGGACCGGTGACAACAACTGATGAGTCAACGTTGCGAGTTTTCGAGAGAAAAATTCTGCGAAAGATTTATGGTCCTTTGCACGTTGGCCACGGCGAATATTGCATCCGATGGAACGATGGGATGTACAAGATATACCACGGCATTGACATAGTTCATCGAATTAAGAGACAGCGGCTACGCTGGCTAGGTCATGTTGCCGGATGGACGAAAACRCTCCAGCTCTGAAAGTATTCGACGCAGTACCCGCCGGGGAAAGGAGAGGAAGAGAAGACCTCCACTCCGTTGGAAGGACCAAATGGAGAAGGACCTGGCTTCACTCGGAATATCTACTTGGCGCCACGTAGCGAAAAGAAGAAACGACTGGCGCGCGGTTGTTAACTCGGCTATAATCGCGTAAGCGGTGACTACGCCAATTAAGAAGAAGAAGGTTAAAGAACAGCTTCAAAAAAGTCTCTGGAAAAAGAAAGAAATACAATTGACCTTTTCCACCAGCATCTGGTTAGCCCAGTTTATCTACAATAAACGTTTGCAGTATTCATAGTACTAGAGACTGAACTGTTACTATGGTTGTACTAAAAAGAATCGACTTGCTTTAATATTTAATGAAATTTTAGAAGAGTACATAAAATTTAACCAATATGTTAAGTAAGATTAAGTTATATACAACCCAGCAACATAGCTGATATTGAAGTGAAAATTATTTAAATATTAGATATAAAATTTTTCTGTATTGTTAAAAACTGATCTGTAAAAACCAAAGGTATTAATAATTTTTTTTTACCAATTTTAGCATGAAAAAATAATTAAGTAAGATCTTGGGATGATATAATAACAACAATGTAGTTTGGTTGAATGTCATATTAAAATTAAGAACGGATTCTTTATTGTCAAAAAACTAAGTAATAATCAAAATATCTTTATAGGAAAATTATCATTAAGCAAAAACCCAAAAACGAGATAGTAAAATTGTAATTTAATTGATTCTTAAAGTATTCCCTGAAAGGAGTATGGCTTTCAGTGGCGCATATCTGAAAGTTTCACTTTTGTGACATTTAAATATGAAAAATACTTTAATAATAAGGGAATACAAGCTTTTACATACATAAATCAGTTTTTCGAAAGCAAGCATGTGAAGAATATGACAGCGAAAAATTACTGGAATGCTTATATGTATATAATGTCCTTATTAATTCTTTTAATTCTAAGTATAAATTATATATATCTATATCTCACACAAACATTTATATATTCGTTTTTCTATAGTTATTTCTAATATTTTTATTCTCTTGCAACTTGTTCCTACAACATGCATGCAACTGAATTCCTAAATTTGACATTAATGTAGATAACATGTAGATAACAAACGTGGTGTCTTTGCGCGTAGGTTTAAAAGTTTTCAGAAAATTTACTTTGCACCCAAAATTTCTGCTCTTTCCGCAATGCATTATGATTTTCGAAGAGGAATATATAATTTATCTTGCGATAATGAAGGATTCTCGTTTCTGTCATAATGTAGTAAAACCTTATTTGTATTTGTTTTACTGTTAAAATATAATATCTACAAATACTACATACGAATTTTAGTGGTACATATCTAGAATCTGCTACAAAACCTATTCACGCATTTAATATCACTTATACGCCCTGTCCTACTCAGCTTTATTCTACTAAGAAGTAAAACTTTTAATGTATGAAAGTCAGTATGAAAATATATATGTACCTCAAATTCTTTATAATTGAAATTAATAAATAACATAGTTCCTTTACTAATAAAGCAACATTTATGTATAAATTGAAGTTCTAATGCCAAATCTGCGTTTGCTCTATTGTTTTTAGCATATGCATAGTCACACTACTTTTATGCAAATAGTTTTCACAAATTTGTAAGTTTTGTAATTTATCAAACCACTGTTGTAGCCGTATATTTATTGTTAGCATAAAAGAAAGATTTCTTAGTAGAATCCTACACACAGTTACGAAATATTTAGTGGATGTTTAAGTTAAAATTTACACAAGAAATGTGTGGTCAGCAAAAAAAGTTCTAAAACTTTCATTGGTATAGAATTTTCCGATAAAGTCTGCGCCTTACACAAATTTTCTGTCGTCATATCAAAATCGCAACAAAAGCAATGTCTTCCAATTCTACATTCACATAAGCAGCAATATCGTTGCATTATTGATAAGTCACGGAGGAGAAGATACAATTTTTCACATACACGAATATTCTATGTGTTCTTTAGTAGGCAATTTCAAACTTGTACTTTTATACTTACTTGTGTATATTAATACTTTCTTTCAAAATTCCTCATTCAATAATCTGTGGTATTAGTAACTTTAATAATAAATATCTCTACTGGTAAATACTTTTACACATTAACTACCTATAAGAAGCTTTTCAACGCAAATTGTTTTTGATTTACTCGAAAGCAAATTAGTTTACTCTTAAAAGATATGTTAACAATCAAAGAATCTGTATACTCATTTTAATGCAGTTATCAGATCTACCATCATATGTTTGACTTGACAATATTGTCACCTCGTAAGAACACTTTTTTTCATTCCAGTATTAGTTTTTAGTTAAAATCGCTTTAAATTAAAATAATATAATTAGATAATATTACTATTGCTCTAACTTAAATATGACTGGCACCTTGAATAATGTTTTTTAGAATTTCTCCTCGAAATCCCATGGGAGTGATCTTAATTCGAATAACTCTTAAAAACTTAAAAACGACCAGTGATTCGGGAAATTTTGAATGCGTGAAATTGACATATAGTTTTACATACACACTAAAGCCAAACCGCGCATAAAGTGTTCAATTCTCACATTTTCCTTCGAAATCACACAAATACCTATGTATAGTACATAATGCATATGTGCTGAACAATTTTGGTTTTAGATGACAGCATCCTTTGGTATTCCTTTTAATTAAATTAATTCAACTTTGCTAAAGAGTCTATCGAGATTTTATTGCCAAAATCTACACAAACACTCAAATGCTAGTAATTTCTGCGCAAATGTTTGGATATTTTTAGCATTTGTATTAAGTAATCATTGGCCTCAACAACCGCATCGTTAGTTCTGCTTTCTTCAGACTGGACAAGGAAGCAAAACAAATGGGTCTGGCAGTGTACGAGGGCAAGACGGGCATCAAACAAACAGTCGCCGCACTCACGACTTGACTCTCACGACGCTGGTGGCAGTCATAACTTTGTTCGTAGATAACTTGGTCTATTTTGGAACCAGCGTAAACACCACCAACAATGTCAGCCTGGAAATCCAACGCATAATAACTTTGCCAACAGGTGCTACTTCGGACTGAGTAGGCGCTTGAGAAGCAAATTCCTCTCCACGAACAAAAATCAAACTCTATGTTGATAGAATGTTGAATTAGTAGGTCTTTATGAGAAAAAGTATTAATATACATATATGTGATTTCGTGGTTTTCAAAATATTTTCCAAGATGTTTTTTAAAAACTTGAGGAAGTTGTTTTTATTAGCTTCGGTATAATAAAATAAGTAAAATAATTTTCTGTGCTTAAAAAATGCTTTAACACCGTAAACTAATCAGTAGATATCTGCGATTATGTGATGAAGATTGTTCACATGTTAATAATCAAATTAATACCCTATGTTTTTTTACATAAATCTTGTCATAACATTGTCAAATTATAAAAAAATATACGGACGATAGCCAGGCGTTTTGTGAACATTCAAAAAAAAAAAAAATTTAGCAAATCGGTTGAGTAGTTCGACCAAATCATGTCCGGCAATTTAAAAAAGTGTGTTTTGAGAAAAACGCGTTTAAAGTTAGAGGTGTGCACTCCGGGCGCTCCGAACGTCGAGCGGTATTACTTTTTTGCACCTTTTTCGAAACCACCCACATTTTGGTGAAATCATATATCTGGGGACCCGAATAACCATTTCCTATTTACCATTTCCTACTAAACTTAGTACTTGGCATTCATTTTATATGTATCAAAAATGGGTTAAATCGGATCAATACTACCCTTAGCCCCATAGACCTAATAAAAATTGTTGAACTTTCGGGTGACTTTATACGAATTTTGATTATCGCGTGCTATTTGGTGTCGGTAATAGTCTGTTTTTTTGGGTATTGTCTGTACCAGTGCTACAATTTTTCTGTTACTTTGCGTGCTATTTCCTTCGATGCCTATATTTGATTGATTTGGTGATTTGTCGATACTTTTGGTCTGTTTGSCTGATGTCACTTAATAACTTAGACTACCCAAACCATACATCTATTTGTAAATGGTCACTTTTGGTATAATGACACAACAACTATAACTAGGCCAAAAAAAGTAATAAGATTAGGCGTTTATATCCCTTGATAATAATTGGTCAGTAAAGTGTGCGAGTTTGTACCAGTACTCGAATAAAACTCTTAGAGAGTTTAGCATAAAAGTCGAACTAATTCATTATAGCCTTTTTGAATACGTAGGACTGGACAACGTAAAGAGATATTGCTCATAACTTGCCGTTCAGCCAAGCGCCCACTTTATAAAATATTGTATATGTGCAATGCTTGTGTAGAGAAAACAAACAGAAACTGGCCAATTTAAACCCAGTCAACTATGACGGACATAATATTGATTCGGGGCTCAAAGGCAAACTCGCTGCGGCTGCTGGTGCGGTCAAATAAGAAAAATAGTAGGCTGATTCGCATTAATTTGGCACAAGTACGGACAAAAGCCGCATGAGAAAAAAGGAACAATTGAGTTAGCCCGAAAAAATATGTGGCTGTGAATTGAATTTGATGATGTGCAAAGCGTTCTTGCAATATGCAAAGCCGTCGAGAGTCCGCCAATTGAGTGCGGATGTTGGCTCGTTGGCGCATAATAAAACTTGATTTATTGCACGGCTTTATTGGCAAAAACCATGGCAATAATAATAGTGATARACTTTTTAATTTGATGTTTAAATTTTTTGTTGTAATTTGACTTTATTTTGTCTGTGTATACGAGAACTAGTCCCTCAATTTTTTAATTATAAAATTCTTGAAAAGATTTTCATATTTGGCATGAAAGGCCTTTGCTAAATGTTAGTATGAGTTATCAGAGTTTGGACATAGAATATCGACTGAAAATTGTATCTGGTACGAAAATAAATAGTAGATATCCAGAAAAAAATTTCGAAAATATACTTTGCACTTTATATTGTAAACTAAATGAATGTTAATTGCTGATTCAATTAACATTTTTTGCAGTAAAAATTGTCACAAGGATTATAAAAAGTTTAATTCAGAATCCTTTGAGCTCTACGTATCACACTGCTAAGTTACTTAGAAGTTAAATAAACTTAGCTAATTGCGAATGTGTGAGCAAAATCTCACATTAATGATTGGGAAGTTGGGACTTTAAATTAAGAACGGAACAACAATGTACACTGCTGGTCTTAGGTTAGAAGCACCAACGTTTTTTTTTTTAAATACATTTTTATGTGCATTTTCATGCTTGTTCTTATTGCCCAAAGTCTTTTTCACTTTCTTCACTTCCAAGGACTATCCAAACAAAACATTGCCAAACAGATAAAACGCAGCTCCGTTGATAGATATTTAAAGGATTCAAAGGCAAATTGAAAATCACTTACAGGGAAAAAAAGCCATATGTGAGCAATCAGTACGCAAAATTGTTATAATTTTTTCAAATTCGACTAAGTCTGCAGCTAAGATTAAGGAATTAGCTGGAGTAAAAGCAAGCCTTTCAACTGTTCAGCCTACAATCAGAAATGCAAAACATCAAAGGCGTTTAAAAATCAAGCAAAACCCCCTCTGAATGAACTATGAAAAGAAAAACGGCTTCGATTCGCGAAAGAATACATGAGGTGGACTGTTCAATCTAGCATGCGATTTAATGATTGGCGTTCAGTGGTCTTTACTGATGAAAAACGTTTTAATTTACGATATCCCGATTTGCGGAAAGAGGAGTTATACTTAAGTCGCCACCACAGCGAGAAGGTGGAGTCATGGTATGGGATGCCTCCACGTTTTATGGAACGATTGACTCGCTTTTTATCTATCAGAAGATGAACGGCGCTCGCTTCAAAACCTTGTAAGAGTCCGAATTTCCACAACTAAGCGATCTCTTTATACCAATTAGTTGGATTTTTTAACAAGACAATGCTCTCATTGATAACGCCCGGGTAGTAAAGTCGTTTATTTCGAGTCAAAACGTTAATGTCATGACCTGGCCACCATATTCTCCAGATCTTAACATAATTGAAAATATTTGGGGCTGGCCAATACGGAAGGTATATGAAGGAGAAAGCAATATGGAGATAAGGCAACATTAACTGCAGCTATTAAAGATGCTTAGAGGGAAATTTCCTTGAGCTACATAGATTCCCTGTATCATTCTATGAATGACCGGATATATGAAGTTATTAGTAACAAAGAAGGAAGTACTCATTACTGAAATTATTATTTGTTTATATGTAATACATAAATAGTTATACGAGCTTAAAATTTAAGTTAAAACAAAATTATTTTCTTATAGAAAATTTAAAAGCTTATGTGCATCTATTCTAATGACCAAGAAAAATTCACCTTTTTTTTGAGTAGCTTTAAGAAAATGTTTGAAAACAAAATTTTGTTAAGTTTGAATAAATATTTGAATATTATGTTCAAATTATCATAAAGTATTTAAATAATTTTAGTGCACCATAAACCAAAATGACTTGATTTAAAGTATACTTATGTGTATTTAGTAGAGTACCTACGAATAATTATGAGCACAGCAGCTGAACTTTGGACGAGGAGCGCACGTCATTTCGCTTCTCTTTTTAAAGCAATTTGGCGCGAATGGTTAACAAGCGTACTAGTGAAGGTCCTCAAAAAAGGCGATCTATCCATATGTAACAGCTATAGTGAGATACCATTGATTAGCAGTCACCAATTGGAGCAATAAAACGTGTTCACTACGTTGACCTTAAACACAAATTCTTCCACAACAAACTAAATTTTTCGAAGAACTGGCATGAAGCAACGATTCCTTAGGAACAAGCAAAGGAATCTGCATATGGTTGGCTAATTTAAACTTAGGGACCTAAACAAAGAAACAACAACTTTCCGGTAAACCAAATCAACGTATTTATATTTAAATTTACACAGAATTCAATAATTTCTGCTTTTATGCAATTAGAGAAGAAAACCTGGTTATATTCTCTTTGTCAGTTCGCAATTGACGCCTCATTTAGCAGCAGCTCTCAAAGTTCTTAATGGTGCTGTGCAGATACACTATAGTCAGCGCCGTTTGTGCCAGTGAAACCAACAATAGATTTGTGCTTGATTTGTTCGTACTAAATACCAGCATTTCAATGGAATCTTACTGCACGGTTGCGTGTTGTATATGTAAACTAGAGGGGATCGATTTTCTTACTACAAAATCAGGTATCGCAGACTGTCGTATCCTTTTCAGTGGGAGTGGTTTTTACTTGGCGTGTCCCAACCCTAGCGCAAAACCTGGCTAGTCGAGTAGTATAAGCTTTTATACATATACGCATAGCGAGCTTCTTGTATCAAGACCGATGCCCACTAGCAGCAACATTGCTTAATTGTATGCCTCAATCCAAGAAGTACTTGTCAAACGTTTATGTTTCAACGCCTGCTCTTAATAGACAAACAAATCTTGTTTTGTAGTCAACGGTGAATTTGAAATCAGAAAACAACAGAAGCAGAAATAGACGGCGACTATTGCTTAGGTGCTTTTGAACAGCTACAAATATTTGCTTTTCTCTTAGCTTCAGTCATCACCATGACTGTTTGAATGGTATCGGGATTCAATAGCATTATGGCAGTAATTATAGCCTTGTAGATACCTGCTGCTTAATATAAGAAGAAGATGAACATATCTGCTAAAGTAAATAAGCTTTTAGATATATTATCCAATTGGTCTTTTTTTAAATGGCATACATTTAGATGACTTATGAAAATTACGATAATTATACGCTAAGGGGTCAGTAGGGTAATCTAACCTATTTTCTAATATTTGTTTCTTTCATAGAAATTTTTATTCTACAATAGGGATTTTTTCACATATTATGAGGTATATCGTTGAGTGTATAAATAAGCTTTTTCGGAATTTTTTGATGACATCTCTCGGTGAACTGGCTGGGTGAATGGGATGCATTTTTTTTTCCACTGGCAGACACGATTTCTCATGTTTGGATCATATGAAACACATAAACAAAATTTATTCTTAAAAAGTACGTCAATGGTTATCGTCACCATTAGAATGATGAAAAAATGTTGATAAATAAAAATAATTAACTTTTTTTTTAATTTTTCCCCATGTTTTTGTACATAAAATTTGTCAGAACATTGTCAAAAAATTATAAAAAGTTATGAATATAGTAGGGACGATAGCCAGACGTTTTGTGAATATTCAACAAAAAAAAGTAAGCAAATCGGTTGAGTAGTTCGACCGGAATCATGTCCGCCAATTTAAAAAAGTGTGTGTTTGAGAAAAACGCGCTTA
>NW_017534844.1:13340-22106 GCF_001853355.1 Bactrocera latifrons
AAAACCAAAATAAATATTAATTACTTTCTTTGAAGTGTAGATAATTGAATAATAAAAATAAAAATTTGTGTACCCTGAAAAGGGTGTATGTTACGATCTTTGTAACACCCTAAAGAAAACATTGGATATAAAATAAAATTTCAACATGACAAGTCCATTTCCATATTCCGTTAGTCTGACTGTCCGTCGAACTTGTTTAACTTTCCATTGCAATAGTGAAATTTTTCTTTGGAGCACACAACAATTCCTATAATAGGATGATAATGAAATATTAACGCTGAATACTCATTGTGGAGAAGATGTCCGGAATTCGTAAGATAGTTTTCACTAACATTATTTTATATTTATAGAGATACATAAATGTTGAAAGACCTTGGTTAATTGCATATGTAAAAAGTAGCTGTTATCCAGGCACGGATGCTATGAAGAAAAAAGGAGAAATAAGTAGCAGTGAGGGTTTTAGCTGTTGACTAACCCATTTTGAATATTATTAATTTCGACATTAATTGGAGCCTGTCTGTCCACTTGGTATTTTCATGAGTTCCATTAGAGTATTGAAATTTTTTTTTTTTTAGGCAGAAATATGGTAACACCGTGCCAAACTAAATTCAAGTCAGACTATATAAGACTTGGTTAACCAAGTAAATAAGGGCGACTGTCGAATAAAATATATCGATGAGCAAATAACGGCAGAAAATGCAGTGATCACTACGTATATTTGTATCTTATCGCGAGAGCTTATTGGTCTGAAATAGAAATATATGCAAAATTGCGGAATTCAATAAAATGATATGTAAATAGAAATATTAAATAGAAAGATTAAATGATACATTTAATATCAGTAAGCAATTTGCTAGTAATTTCAAACTTCGCACTATTTGTATTGCATGCCAACATAATGGAGAATTTTTAAAGTTAGCAAAAGTTCTTTTCAGAAACATATGYGAACTCTGATTTTATAGCTTTAGTACACACGTACAAAAACACACAGGGATGCACGCAAGCCTCTCACAAACTAGACGCTATTATATTCATTCAACTTACGGTGTAACACTGCTTGAGGTAAGCTTTAACATATATTATATATACTTAACATTTGTTTTACGTCCTCTTTAAGTCACATATATATATCTTATAATACGAATATACAAATATATCTATAACACATGTGCCTATGGTCATGACAGACATTTCTGTTTTTTCTAACTGGTCTCGCTATTGGACTCTGTGTTATAGGCATTGTTATTGATAAAACAAAATTTGCACTGTTGCAATTATTGTGAGACSATGATTCAATTTGCAGAAGAAGTCACCGAAATGATTGCTTCTCCTTATTATTTACTTGTTTTAGAAACACATCATTACAAATAAATAAACGTTAGGATGGGTGAAAAATATATATATTTTTCGTTTGACACATTAAAAAAAGGTTCTTAGACACCTTTAAGAAAATCACTYCAAGTAGAGTTCTTAATTGCAACGGAAAAATATTCCGCTTTATACTTTTGTATTGTTTTCTTATTATGAGATACAAAAATACATATCTCGCTTCCAACTACTAGATTTATGTAATTGAATGCTCTATAAAAAAGTTTCCTAAAAATTTTGTTTACATATTCGTTTAAAATATATTGGCGGTTGGAATTTTATTGTAATATTCTAACTCAATGAATTTTTCTTTTTTGAATTGCAGAACTCCTAGTTTTGTAAAAACATTTCTGTTTGACAAAACTGCTATATACATATATATAAGAGATAAATGTTGCGCATACGCCCCGTACTACTTATGGCTACTCAAGAATTGCATGATTTCAGTAGTAAAGACATCTTTCATCAAATATTTCATTTCAATTTAATCTTATGCAATTTTATGATATACATTTTGACAAAAAAGTACCCGGAAATTTTAAATAAATCGTAAATCTTTTAATTATTCAACTACATTTATTTTGTCATCTTCAAAGAAATCCCAACCAGATGTAATGCACTTATGCAAATTTTCTTGTTTTCTAATCCTCGAAACACTTTTCAATAGAACGAAGCTTTCGACCTTCTTTGAATAGTAATAGACTTCTATGTGTATACGAGCAGATATTGGTTGAATTAAAAAATAAAAAGTCCATATATTAGATTCAAAACATAAACTGATTTTTGGCAATTTTGTTTAAGACAAAAAYAATAATTTAAAATTAAAGAATGTTCCAAATTCCAAACGCAAGATTTAAATTTTATTTATCTAGTAAAGTGTTGACCGTACAAAAAAAATCGACAGCTGACAGTTAAGGCTTAGTAAAATGGAGCGTTACAGTTTGCATCCAGATTTTGGTTATCACAATTTGCCCCAAGATGTGTGGGTTAATAGCATTAGATTTCTGTTTACGAGGTTATTTAAAATTACACGTCTATTGCAACAAGCTCACAACAATGGATGCTTTAAAGGAAATTCAACTCGCATCAATGAAATTCACCCACATTTATGTAGAATGGTCTTAGAAAATTTCGTCAAACAATTGCATAGGCGTGAAGGAGAAATGTGCTGCAGTATTAGCTTAGGATAATTTTTTCCTCTGTGCGTACATTGCAAGTGTACGTGGCGTCTCATGATTGAAAAATATAATATATAATTTACAAAATAATTTTGTGAGGCTTTTAGATCGAAAAAGTTAAAAAATAAAACTAAACATTTATTCGTCGGTAGTTTTGTTGACATGAGTGCTTGTTACTCCCTTTTTAGTTGCAGTTATCTCATTTGCCACGTTATGTACTAGGCTCAGCTTTGTAAGTGCAACGTATATCAATGGCAGTATTTCACACGGAAATGGAATACTCGCATCAAATCTATTATGACGTGTTTGTAAAATGCTTCTTAGTTCTCTAGGARTATAACGAAACTAAATTTAATTTATTCGGGAATATGTACTCTTGTTGGGGTAAATATGTTCGAATATAAATATGTATGAATATCTATGTACGACATAATACATATTATAATATATTTTTCCTGTATTTTTGAGCCTACACATATAACATAGTTGCTTCAGCTAATAAACTTTAATAAATAAAGTAGTTTACCTTTGAGCTTAAGAATAGTATATTTTTTTACAATTAGTGAACTTTCTGTTGTTATACTTCCATATAAATGAAGTCTCATAAACCTTTTTAGTTTTCTAAATTAAATTCCAATAATTTTTATGACATAACGTTAGCTATTTTGTTTTTTGTTTTACTATACGGGGGATTGTGCTCTGACCGAATCTAGTACAGCTAAATTGTAAAATATTTGTTGAATTAGACATTGAAATAGGTTAGGTTAGAWTGTCGCCCATCCTGAGTAATTCAGATCGAAGTTGATTTAATCAGAGGAAAAGAACTTGTTACTTAGTACGTCAACATTTTTTGCTAATTTTAAGAACGGGGTGATGTCTACGTATGATACTTCGTCCAGTCTTATGAACTGCGAAGCTCCTAGATACTTAAGTCGAGTTCTAGATAGTGCTGGGAAAAGGCATACAAGGCGTTCCAGTCTCTCTCTCACGTCAACTTCTTTGCACCTTCTGAATGTATCGTTATCACTTATGGCTTGCATGTGATGCCTGTCAAAAGGCTAACAACCGTCCGCCAGTCCYTTCGAGACCGCCTGAGTAATAAGCAAGAAMGTTTTCATGAGCGTCTCTTACACRTGATCTTGGCGATCCTGCATGTATTTAATGCATTTCATCTCGTCCTGATTCAGCTCTCAGCCCTTTCGTAAATTGTATTGTATATTGTTCTTAGTGACTTATTTCTCACGCGAGTGCCTTACTTGAAAGCCACACGGATGTCACTTTTAGCAATTTCGTTAGTTGCTTTTTTTCTACAACTCAATATATATATAGCCGCTTATCAACGGCCGCTACATCTACAGCCTCCCTACTTCAAGGGGCGATCTCTGAGGTAATACRATGTGAAATTATTATGGCCTGAATATCGAYGTATACATTTATTCTTTTTATGTTATTTTCTGGGTTCTTAGTTACCTCGGCTACTTTCCCAACTGCAAATACTTTCGCAAAGCAATTAACGTAACCTAAACATTTGAAAAAGAAGCTGCGTTTCCACATTAGTGCTTTGATTATTTGTCATTAATATTTGGGTGTGCGAATAACTGTTTTTCCCAATTAATCGTCGTAATATTTAATAGCAAAATGAATACCAGTTTTTTGGGGTTTCAAAAACTTTTCGCACCATCACACTTTTGAAATAATTTGATTTATTTAAAACACTAAATATATTTATTTTAAACAATGTTGATGTCACTGGTGTCAACTTGCTCGTATTATGGTATTTCCACGACAGCGATTAGTTGTTCAAATTTAAACTTGGCATCAATATATTTTATTGACAACTGAATAGAATTCACATTAATATAAAGGAGCGTAAGTRGTTCGATTGCTAAGCAGTGATAAGTGTTCATATTAATTTGAGTGAACTTTTATGAAAGAGGCAAAGTTTTGATTATCAAATAAATAGAAAGTAGTTCAATAACCAAAAGAAATTTTTTCGGTTTATTATTAAAAAATTAGTGTCTAACTGRGTTAATCAATGAAAATAAATTCATTAATTGAGTGTTACATAATGTTGAACCTAAAAATAGGAGTACCAAATATTTCACACAAGACAAACAGAAAGCTTAATATAAGATCATATATGATATATGCCTGATACGGATGCTTAAAATAGTAAGATTTATTTACATAATTTYTACTATAAGGAAAGAGTAAGACACAGTCAAATATCAATACTTTAGGTAAGTAATTTTTTGAATGTATACATTTATCGAAATTCCCTCACAACGGCAAACAGAATTATCGTCAACTGAAGGACCTGAGGACACAGGCCTGGCAGATGTATATATGAGTAAAAAGGTGGTATATATACATATAATTATGAGTATATGTATGTCTAAACATATGAATGAATGCAATCATACTGAATGGCTATGAGAGCAAAATTTAAGTACCGCTGCAGTGTTTTATGTTGAATTGAATTGAATATGAATTTTTCTATAGGGGTCCATATAAATATTTAGGAGTAAAATTTTAAGAAGTAAACACAAGGTATTTGTTACTAGTGGACTAGTGTCTAGTTATGTGTTGAAAATTTTTACAAGACCTGGGATCACAGGCGTARATTGTGAATTAATTTTGCCATTTATGCCAAATTTTATATCTGACATCATTTTACAACACAGTGAAGAAAAAAACAAAGGTTTTATTGTTTAAAGAAACTTCATTTCAGTACTTCTAAGATTTTTTTGAGTGGTATGTGCTTTTACGCGCCTTTGGAGGTTTGTCGTTTTTGTTGCTCATACGTCCTGTATTACAAATAAAACATGGCAAATTCCATTCAATACAAAAGTCGGAAGAAATATAATTTACCACACCCTAGCTTGGTTGTTTAATTAGAGTTATCCATTGCACTTTCTTTTTCAAAGCAATAATGCGGAATTTCTAGAGTTGTATTCTCGTTAGGAAACATAATTCATCATTCTTAAGTTAATGACCAACCCTTTATAATTGCAAATACGCATACTTAGGAAAAAATTAATTTAAAMTTAAATTTTCCAAAACAAATTTAGAAAAATTTTGTTGAAACTGTGAGTATTGGTATTAGTGTAAGCGTTTGTTATACTTCGTATGATTGATTGGTGCAAGACGAATATTGCAGAATTTCTAAAGAAATAAAAAACCTTTAAGTTTGGAGAACTTTTAAATGAAAATCAAAATATATTTTTGTATGCAGATGCAATTTTTGCCGATACTTCGGACCGTATGGTGTTTTCACTGCTTTTATTACTGCTACATATGTATCGTTACTTCCGCAAATGCTGCATTTTATAGCAGTTAGAGCAAAAAAATTTACACTTTTAACAGCGAAAGTGCAATTTTACATCTCGATCTGCATTTTGTATTGTATTTTATATTATATCTGTGTATATTTGTGGCGTTGTATGCTTTCTGAGTTTGTGGTAAGAGTGTTTGCTCTTCTGAGCGACTTCAACTAGGAAAAGTGCCAGCAAAAATAAAAACAGCAACGGCGGACAACAGCAAATAATATTTGTAAGACAGCGATAATAATAACAATACAATAGCAGCCATATTCAGTAATGATAACAACTATCGGGCAATGACAGTTAATATCAAACTCGGTGTTGCTGTTTCCGCAACTTTTACTACTGAACACCAAAATCACCGAAATCAAACACGTAAGCAAATTTTTATGTTTTCGCTATTTGTTGCCATAATACAAAATTTGGTGTGCAAATCGTTAGGAAAGGTACGCGACTAGACTCCGATAGTCTTTCTATACTTCTGCAACATGTTGCTACAGAGGAAAATATATTTCTTTACCTAACAGTTGTATGTATAACATAAAACTAAGGATTATATCCGATGACGGTCGGTCTGTTCGTCCATCCGCCATCTGTAAACTGAGTAAAAATTTAGATATCTTGATGAAACTTGGTATATGGGTTACTTAGTATAAAAAAAACGATTGCCACAACTAGGAACTAAATTGAGATATAAAACTCTGTTATTTTGGTAAACTTTTCATTCTAGAAGTGGTGTGTGACGATTCGTGAGTTGGTTGACTTTGTCTTGTTGCACCAGCAATTGAAAATATTTATTCGACTGACTGGTGCTAACTTAATTTTGATTAAATTGTGTCGTGGGGTATTTTGCTATTACAATTGCGATAAAATAATTTCAAGCAGCTTAGAAGTTTCTTACGAATTATATGAACAGCTTAGCAGTTATTAGATATGGAAAAAATAGGTTATTAGTAACGTGGTGCTGGCGAGACAATAAAATTTATAATTAATTATTATACAGAATTCCCATAAATTTTAATATAATTCACGATTGCCATAATATTGTATTATATATAAAAATATGAATGCAGATGTACTATTTTGCTTAGATACAGATAACTTATAGCATAGTATTTCAATTTACACTATTTTTAATCTAGATATATTTCCAATATATAAGAAAATCGACAATTTTAATTAGATACTTTAAGTAAAAATAGTTATATGATATTTACAAACTAAGTCAGATAAGTTTATAAAGCCATATATTTACGGCTTTAACCATCCATGTATAGCCTTATATGCTATTAATATATAAAAATCATAACTATATTGGATTTCTCCAATATAATCTAAGATTAAATAGAGTAACGAATGTTTGTTAGCAAGGTTGTCGCTTGAAGAAGAACTATTAATCGAAATATTTATTTGAAATAAATTTTACATCTGCGATTTAAATGATGATCACTATAAAAAATGTATGCACATACATCAAATAATACTAGTTATAGAGTATGGATACATATACTATATCTAAATACATTTCTGACAACTAATATAATTCTTTGAACTTATTTTAACAAAGGAGGTAAGAACCAATGGATACCAAAGTGCTTACCAAGTTTGACAACGCTGATAGAGAGAAAATTTTAAAGTAATCAAAGAGTTAGCGTAACCAATTGAGTACCAAATTCTGTACTTTTTTCCAAAAATTCAAACGAAACATTTAAGTGAATGCCATTAAGCATTTACTAATTACAGCTAATACTTTTACTTATAATTTTCTCCCTTATATATCAGACCAAGTCATTTAAATGAATGCAAAGGAAAATGGTGTACGTCCTTGTTACCTGAAAATATGACAGAAATTACAATTACTCTTACTAAACCTTGTACTTACCACTTACCCACCAAGACGTGCAAATTAGTCATGTCACTGCTCAATGACATTTTTTGAAAACTGAAGGTTGGGCGTGTATGTGAATGCACTCAAAAGCTGGTTTGGAATGAAAGCGTTTTACTTTTTTGCGATGAAGAGACAAAAAGATTAGCGCCACACTTGCACACACTTTTTGTTTTTATTTCTCAAGAATTAACTTACTTGAAACTTTACTCTTCGGAATACATTTGTTTCTAATTGATCTAGGGGTGGTGCAAAAGTAAAACTCCTATCAGAAGGTGCTATAAATTTTGCAATTGACCTCTAATGTCAGTTCTGTTTTGACATTTGCATAGTAAAACCATGTGAAATACATGTAAATAAACAATGGTATGCTATACTGCTTCATAACACCGGCTATTGGTGACCAATAATCGGTCGGTGACTTTGGCACAATATGGATGTCGTTGCAGATTTCCTGGCGGTCCGACGCCTACTGGTGAAACACTGTGACGTTTAACCGCTCGCCTCGAAGAGGCTAGCACAACACGAAATGCCGCCAGACATAGCAGACTCCAGAGTAGCCGTTCTGCAGAGAATATTCCTGCTGTTGCCGAGGATGTCATGGAAGCGCCCTCGACATCAACCATATGACGTGCCACGCAGATGGATATTAGTCGACGGTGTTTACAGCAAATTTTGGTACAAGATTTGAAGATGTTTCCGTACAAAGTCCAGACGGTGCATTAGCTGTTAGCTACTGACGTCAAATCGCCTCATAACATAACATAACATAACATAACATACGCTCAAACCATACTTAATAACCACCAAGAGAAAGATGATTTTTCATCAAAAATAATCATGAGCCATTATACCCTCTCAAAGTCACTGAATGGTGAGCGCCTTGCATACAGCTTTTGGGTTAGCAAACAAAATGCAATAATTGCAACTCCCATTTGGCACATTAAAGTGTAAATAACTTAGTATACTTCACTTTTGTTTCAGGCTTTACTTGAGTGCTGAATGTGACTGA
>NW_017534844.1:22641-27662 GCF_001853355.1 Bactrocera latifrons
TCGTATGTAACGTGCTTCAGAAGAGAGTATTTAAATTTAGTATAATACTAATAAAATCTAGATGCTATAGTTATCAAAGAGTAGCATTTTACACAGCTTTCTGGAAGTTTTGGTTCATGGCTCTATGTTTCCGAGAATTTTAGAAAGTAATAAAGGTTAGAACTATAAGTCTGTTAAAATATACTGTTGTGGAAAATTTTAATATGCATATTTTTATTTCCAGTAATTTAGTGGGAGTTGAGTGCTTATATAGTTGATCATTAACTCTATATATTTTATAGATTCCGTTTAAGGAATCAATGAAAATTTTACTTTCATTGTATCAGAAATGTATTTTTCATACTAACAATTGTTCACTGAAAGTTCTTCTTGTCATACTTGATGTTAAAATTTTTTTTTCACAAGGATACATTTTTTAACCTCATAAAATGGAGACAGTGGAATGGAGAACAAATTGCAAAATGACACGTTTATATCAAGATTCCTTTTTGCATTGTTAAGCTGTTAAAGTAAAATAATAACAATAAGGCGTATAACAAATACACATAAGTGTTTATAAGCTTTCAAAGCTGAAGGACTCAACAGATAAGACCTATTGAAATTCTTTGAACAAAGGGGAGAACAATATAAATATGCATAGAATATTGATTGCAGTAGACAAAATAGTGTTGCGAGCAATAGGGAAATGATACAAATTTATTTATAAAGAATCAGATAATAAAAAAGCGAAAGCAAGTGCAATCGAAGAAGTGGTCAAATCGCGATGATGGTAATAATTAACGATGTAAATAAAAATTACGTAAATCGGTAGCGAAGTGGAAATAAAGGGTCAAATAGAAACGTAACGGCGATGTTTCGCTATTGTTTATTTTTCATGGTGATAATGCGATTATTTTAAAGTTGATAACAAATATTAAAGCTGTAATAGCTAGTGTATTACTTGCCTTTAAATGAGTATACTATTTGAGTGTTATGCGTCGTTTGCACGAAGATCTTCGCAAGATGCCGGAATTACGGGCCAACAACTCTAGGTTTTTTAAACATGATAATACACCGTCGCATACTTGGACTGGTTCTTTGTGAGTTGTATGCCAACTATATCGACAATTTGCCCTGTGCGACTTCTGAATATTCAGTAAACTCAAACGACCGTTGCGGGAAAACCTTTCGGAGAATAAATTATGAGACTAAAGTTATTTATAAGCTTTCCATATATTCCTTGTGGTTTTGTAATTAAAATAACAGCAGTTTTAATAGTGAAGGACGGAAAAATAGGAAATATTTTAACTTCAGTTGTAACTAAACAATAATACCCTTCACAAGTGCAAAATATTTCGCTCAAGAGATTGATTTCGATCGGAAAGTTTGTATGACAGGTATTTGCTATAGTGATTTGATTTGAACAATTTTTTCGGAGTAACTCCATTGATGTATTTCTGCTTGCGATCATTCAGTGTGTTTAACATATACTTGGTATAGTGATCCGATATCGACGATTTCAATACATGGGTAGCTTATATATTGAAGCTGTAAAGAACAGGGCGAGAACAAAATTTCACCGCGATATCCCAACAATTGATAGCACTAGTTTGTATATATACGGATATTGCTAAATGAAATCAGTACGTCAGGCTGATCACATATTTATGGACGTAATAGGGTCTCCGATGTGGTGTTCAGGATATTACAAACTTCATAGTTAGTGTATGTGATATGTGCTATGAAATGATAATTTTCATATGGAATTTTTTTTCAATACAAGTGTCCCATAAATTCCGTGTAGCTCGTACGAAATGGTGTACTATATGATAAAAATATATTTCACGTAAGGTACAACAGTCATAGTTACAACAACCGTACAAGCGGAGAAAATAATACAGTTATAATATACTTGTATGCCGCTTATAAAAAAAAAAACCATTTGCAAATCAAGTAAATGTTCAACTATATGCTTGGTATACGCACCTTTTGGGGCACTCAGCGGCACCTGTTACTCTTTTATAAGTTTGATATAAAATGGCAGTAGTTTGCTTGGCTTCTGCTACTTATATTCATTCACACGAATTATATCATGCAGTAGGCAATCTGAGCCGTCATCGGTATATAAGTGCATACATGTATGGCTCAATGTATAATTCAGAGAGTTCAAGCGTGTCGTAGGGAATATTTATATATTTACACAGGCTCAACAGATGTGTGTGGTCTTTATTTGTACACATATGGTATGTATTTATGCATACCTTTGCAAATGAGTGAATACAATGGAGTAAGTAAATGGTTTATGAAAACAAAAGCTAGGCGGCGACGATTTTGTGTTAAGATGATCTGTATTCTTCCTTCAATGATCAGTGCAATCACAAGGAAACCTAACGCTTACAATATGCCGCATACGATTTACATTTGATTGAAGTCCGTATTAAGGTATGTTAGTTCATCCGTCTCATTCAAGCTATAGGTATAATTATTGATTATGTTTGTATGACAGCTATATTGAACCGGTATTGGCGGGTCCAACAAATGATCAGCTTCTTCTTGATGTCTCAAAATTGCCGGACTAGTTCGTATATATACAGACGGTAAGATTGACGCACATGGTTTAATCGAAGTAGAATATGAAAATAGTCACCTCTTTAAGCTTTAAGCTGTAGTTAATTTATCACTTACTTATGTAGATAAGTAATTTAACACTTACACTTTAGCACCCCCTCCGGAATAAAAACCCTTTTTTTGTTGTATGGAAAAATGATTGCCTTTAATTCTTTAATAATTATATGCACAAGCTTTCCACAGTGTTTCAAATACAAGATTAAAAGAAAAATCTCCCTGGTCGGATACCAGTGGAGTGACAGTAAATGTATGTTGATGGGCTCCTTGATCGGATACCAATGGAGGTTATATCAAGTATATAGAAAATATAAATTGAGTTGATTGGAGAAAACCGAGAAAATGCTGCGCGCCGAGAATAGCCAAAGAAACGTCCGCTGTTGTGTGTCGCTCGTAGATCGTGATCGAAAAAAGGGGCTGGCTTCTTCCAGGACGAAGGTTTTTGTTCGTTGGGCTTTGGAGAGATATGGTAGGTTGATGGACGGCATGGATTGGTGTGTGTGTGGGTGTAGACTTCTGCTTCCAGTTGAGTGTTGTCTCCAAGTGTGGTGAGTATGCCAGTGTTGCTTTGTGAGTGGTGTGTTGTGGTGTAGTGGTGTATGAGGGCGGGAAATTTAACTCATTTAGCCAAGCTGAAAAACACAACATTGTCAGTAGAAACCTAAGTGCGATTCATTGCTTTTGGCTTAAACGCTGATTATGTGAGTGAGTGGTTTTGAGTTTTCCCAACTTTTGCTTGCCAATAGTTTTATTTTGGCAATGCATGGTTGCTTTTAAAAGCTATCCCTTTTTGTTTGGTAGCAAAACATTTTTTGACGTTTTTTTGGTTTCGCTTGTACTAAATCACTTTTGCTAGGGGTTAATTATTTAATTTTTTTGAAATTTATTTTGTACTTCGAGCAGGTTGAGAAGAGTAGAATGTGGAATAAATTGTAATCAAAAATTACAATGAGCAGTAATTTGTTATTGGAAGCTGCACTTCTTAATGAAAGGTTTTGTTTAATTATTCTTTATTACAATTTTATTTGTTTGATCGCTTTTGCTGAACACAACTAGACGTGCTCGCTGCTATTATAACCAAGAACGTTATTGGCTGATTTCGCATAACGCTTAAACTTTATTTTTCTGAAGAGATATTTACTGAATTTTCTGCCGCTTGCTATAACAATGTTGAGTTACTTGATCCGATAAATTTACTTAAGTTAAAAAAATGATGGACCCTATGAGTATATGCCTCTTCGTCAAGAGATATTCAAGGTAAAACACACCATGGATCAGAAGATACCCTATATTTCTCTAAATTTTGATTAAAAATCAGATTTTTTTGTAAGAAGCTGCCATTTTCTTCGATTTACTTTACTAGACTGAGCATTACTTTAAAGACAGCTGTTTGGTTTTTTAATTTTAGAGTATCCAGTTCAGAGATATATTGATCACCGCAAAACTGTTTTGTTACGGTGTACTACGGCAGATCAGCTGTAGTTTCATTCCAAATAAATATTTTTTTTTTTTGTGCTACACAGCAAGAAATAGACACATTTCCCTTTCAAATTATAATTGAATATGCTCTAAGATAAAATTAACAAATATCCTAGTTCTATCACTATGCTTATAACGTTTTTTGAAGCTAAAATTTCGGTGATTTGGGAGTCCAACCGACAAAATTTCCCTTTGGTTTGTTGACATACAAGACCCTAAAATTTCGTTAACTTTTCAGCAATTTTTCCATTTTGACTTGTTTTTATTTTAAATACATTTTGTCAAAAAACGAAAGCTGTCGTTATTATTATTTTTTTTTTTTGCATACACCTCGTTTATAATATTAGAATAATGCACTCAAAAATGCATTGCACATACTTGTAAATCAGCGCTTCAATAAGCACATTTAACCATTGAAAAATTTTATTTTGATAATTGAAATTTTCTTTCAAAATTATTCTTAATAATTTGAACACATTTGAATTTTATATAAAGAAGAATAAAGAATATTGAATTCAGAATATATTTTTATAGAAACTTTTGCCATCTCCAGATGGAATTTCGCGGGCTTTGTTCTTCGCAAGTTGAAACAGTATATTAACTTAATAAATTTATTTCTTTGGTGATCATTCTGGTTGGAGTTTTGTTTTGTGTTCGACGTTTTATGTTCGTTTAAAAGTAGTTACGTATACGTCGTGTCGTTCAATAAAAGAAGTGAGAAGGGACAGATATGTAGTTTTCACCCTTTGGTGCTGAATGGAGAAATATATGTGTAAATTTAATGCATGTAGACAAAGGTTTCTGTAGAAATGTTGGCACTCTTCACAGAATGATTATTACCATCTACTTTAGTGCTCATTCAAAACTTGATAATCGTGTAATGGCAAAACGCTTCTATTGCTGTGCTACTTATATTCATTCACACGAATTATATCATG
>NW_017534845.1:0-1303 GCF_001853355.1 Bactrocera latifrons
TGTCGCCGCCCCCACCGACTGCAACACTGTGGACTCTTCAAGGGCATGTCACCCATTCAGCGGCAGCAGGTAGCACAGGCGCATGGGCATTGCAACAATTGTCTGGCACCCACGCATGCGACTGAGGACTGTGACTCTGGGGCTTTGTGCGGAAAATGTGGCAGGCAGCATCACACGCTGCTCCACCGCACTCCAAGACGGTCGGCCACCTGCCACTCGCAGACCGCAGCAAACCAACCGTGTGGCACGACGACGAAGATCGGTACCACCCTCTGAGTCCCGTCTATGGCGTCCACGAAACGCAGCACCCACCAAGCGCCATCGGCAAAGGCCACCCTACCGGCGCGCGTCCGGACTTAACAACGTTGTGGCAACGTTGCAACAACTTCAGCGATTGCTAGGCTGAACATTCGCCTAGGGGGGCCGGGATGGCTAAATGAGTTAAATTTCCCGCCCTCATACACCACTACACCACACAACACACCACTCACAAAGCAACACTGGCACACTCACCACACTTGGAGACAACACTCAACTGGAAGCAGAAGTCTACACCCACACACACACCAATTCATGCCGTCCATCAACCTATCATATCTCTCCAAAGCCCAACGAACAAAAACCTTCGTCCTGGAAGAGGCCAACCTCTTTTTTCGATCACGATCTACGAGCGACACACAACAGAAGACGTTTCTTTGGCTATTCTCGGCGTGCAGCATTTTCTCAGTTTTCTCCAATAAACTCAATTTCTATTTTCTATGTACTTGGTATAACCTCCATTGGTATCCGACCAAGGAGCCCATCAACATACGTTTACTGTCACTCCACTGGTATAAGACCAGGGASATTTTTCTTTTAATCTTGTATTTGAAACACTGTGGAAAGCTTGTGCATATAATTATTAAAGAATTAAAGGCAATCATTTGGCCATACAACAAAAAAAGGGTTTTTATTCCGGAGTGGGTGCTAAAGTGTAAGTGTTAAATTACTTATCTACATAAGTAAGTGGTAAATTAACTGAAGGGATTTATACGATATAGTAAAAGCCCGTATAATTCTCCCGTTTGGGAGGTGGGCGTAGTTATTGTCCGATTTCTTCCATTTTTGTACTGTATATGGAAATGCCTAAAAGAAACGACTCTATACAGTTTGGTTGACATAGCTATGGTAGTTTTCGAGATATGTACAAAAAAGTTAGTAGGGACCGGTGCCACGCCCACTTTTCCACAAAAATTACTTCCAAACATGCCCCTCCCTAATGCGATCCTTTCTGCCAAATTTCACTTTAATATCTTTATTTATG
>NW_017534845.1:2833-23102 GCF_001853355.1 Bactrocera latifrons
TGAAAATATATATAGAACAAGAAAAAACGTTAACTTCGGTTGCACCGAAGCTAAATACCCTTCAGAGGTACATTTATGTTAGTAACTATGTGTTCAGTTTATATGGAAGCTATATGCTATATCAAAACTCAATATACCCTCCTCATGATATAAAAATCAAAATTTATAGAAACCGAAGTTGAATTTTTAGGATACGCTGCCGCGAAAAAGTAGAAATAATAGCTAAACTACTTACAAAACACTTAAAGGAAGAAAATGGTAAAATATGGCAGTATATGTCCAAAAAAAAACAATTATTAATATTGATCAAGAAGGAATTGTTGCTTGTGAAACCTTAAAAAGAGAGAGTTACAAGAACAAGCTGAATTAGCTCAACCAAACTTTGAGAAAAAATTAATTTTTAAGGACAAAATTACGCAACAAACGAAAAAGAATTATTTGCCATAGTTTGGGGATTAAAGAAATTACGCCATTATCTTTATGCAGTAAATAATCTAGAAATTCACACGAATCATCAATCGTTAGCATTTGCAATGTCCAAAAAAATTCGAATGTTAAAATGAGAAGATGGGGAGGTTTTATTGGGGAGTTTTCTCCCAAAATAATTTATAAACCAGGAACATTAAATGTAGTTGCTGACGCATTATCAAGACAAGTATTAAATAATTTAACTAGTTTATGTCTAGTGAGTCGAGTGACTCAAGTGATTCGCTAATAGGAATTCGATGAGAATCAAATTCATGAAACAAAAAAACCGTTGAATCATTTTAAGCAACAGATAGTAACCGATAGAGCAAGAATTATTAATAATTGAGCAAACACATAATAGTGCGCATAGAAATTATAGGGAAACTTTGTCACAAATTAGGCAGAAATATTATAAAATTGTAGCATATGTAATAGTAATAAATATGAAAGACATCCGAAACTAATTCCAATATGGGAAGCCCCAATACCAAAAAAAGAGTGAAACAACTCCATATAAATTTTTTTTTTCGCACAAAAGCTTAAATTTCTTACATGTATAGATTCATATACAAAATTTGTAATATAATATTTCCAAATGTTAAAAGTATAGTTATTGATAATGAACCAGGCTTAAGTACGACACAATTCAAGTCTTTGATGGAAAGGATAAATGAACGAATTTATTATTGTACACCACGCCGCAGTACAAGTAATGGCCAAATAGTTCATTCAACACTGATTGAAATCTCCAGATGTTTAAAGCAAGAGCACAGCTTAGTTAGTAATTTTGAATTGATTATGAGAGCAGTTCAACAGTATAATAAAACAATTCATTCTGTAACAGTTAAACAACCAAGCAACATTTTATATAATAAAGAACCTCACGCAAATATGAAAAATGTGTTGCAAAATGCAGAAGAGAAAATGCTATAAGAAGAAAAGGCTTTAAAAAAGTTGTCAAAAAGGAGATATTATATATGTAAAAATATATACGGAAAGAAATAAATTAAACCCCAAATACAGAAAACAAGTAGTATAAGAAGATTTAGGAAATACAGGTAAAGTACAAAAAAAAAAAAAACAGAATAATTCATAAAGATAATTTTAAATCTTAAAAACTTTTAGGTTCACAATGTTATACATCATCATAATTTATTCGGCAATTCCATTCATCACAGCTCAAATCAAAATCATGGATCTCAATTACGGGAATGGATATTCCCTTCTGAACCTACAAAAAGTAAAGTTGGTTGAAAGATACGACAGAACTACATACTTTATCAATACAACAATGCAATAAAGAAAAGGAACCGAATCCGCTTGTAAAGGCTAAAATTAAGCATATTAGAACTCAGATATAAGTATACATTCAGCCCGCGTCATAGAATTGAGAAAAGAGGATTAGTTAATATTAAAGGGACAGGCCTTAAATATATTTATGGTGTCATGGACGACGAAGATCGTTAAGAAATAGAAAGAAAATTAGAAATAAACACAATCAATGCCACCAATGTTCAGAAAAACATTAATGAGAAATTTAACTACCAAATTAAAGCTATTAATGACAATTCTAACTAAAGGAAATTATTTAAGAAATTTGTTTCAGAATATTAACACAGTTAGCTCTTCTTCTTCTTCTTCTTTCTTCTTCTTCTTTCTTCTTCTTAATTCCGAGTTAACAACAGCGCGCCAGT
Source organism: Bactrocera latifrons (assembly GCF_001853355.1). Lineage (NCBI taxonomy): Eukaryota > Metazoa > Arthropoda > Insecta > Diptera > Tephritidae > Bactrocera > Bactrocera latifrons. The sequence continues at coordinate 4,996 of NW_017534845.1, forward strand.
CGTTTCTTATTTTCGCTACGAGGTCCTTCTCCACCTGTTCCTTCTGACGGAGTGGAAGTCTTCCTCTTCCTCTGCTGTCCCCAGCGGGTACAGCGTCGAATACTTTCAGAGCTGGAGTGTTTTCATCTATTCGAACAAAATGACCTAGCTAGCGTAGCCGCTGTCTTTTAATTCGCTGAACTATGTCAATGTTGTCATATATTTCTTACAGATCATCGTTCCATCGAATGCGATATTCGCCGTGGGCAACGCGCAAAGGACCGCAGAACTTTTCTCTCGAAAACTCGCAACGTCGATTCATTAGCTGTTGACATCGTCCAAGCATCTGCACCATATAGCAGGACGGGAATTATGAGTGACTTATAGAGTTTGGTTTTCAATTCAACGAAGTTAGCTCAGAATTAAATAAAATAGCAAAATAACGGTGGACAAACAAACTGTTGGGGAATTTAATGTATATTGAGCCTAATATCATAAGAATAAAAGAGATTATAATGACGAGCAAAAATAACCTCTTAGGTAGAGATATTATTTCAGATGATGATTGTTTAAAATTCAATATAACATTTGAAAAATTGGGTAAGACCAAAATTGTAAGTGTCACTCAAAACGAAAATATTGTGATTTTGGTGAAGATTCCTAGTCTTAATATAAATCAAGCATAATTAAATATACAATAAAAAGGAATTTTATGTCTAAATACAAAAAAGACTTCCATTAAGAAAGAATTAGAATAATACAAAGACGAATGCATCGAATATTTATTTAGGAGTAAAATTGTAAATATAAGTATAATAACCAATCAAAAGTAATAGAAATGGATATAAACSATATTTACGTAATCAATGCAAAAAATAAAATCATTTATCATAACTGTAATTCTAACAACTTTACTATTAACGGTACTTATTTCAGAGAACGTTTATAATAAAGAGGTTCACGGCGCAGAGATCGTAAAAATATTTTTGGCTAACTCGGTCGAGATGGAGGAGTTTCACCACTGCCAGCTCGGCAGGAGAAATTTTGACATTTTCTTTTGAACAGAGCTGAGCGTGACGTATGTTCGCTCTTTTACTTTTATTTCTATACGGTTTACATGCAGACATGTGTATTCATATGAATTCTTTTTGTGCATATTTATGAATGCAGGTGCAATTGAATACGCTTTAATTAAATAACTTTTTCAAAGCAGTATTCATAGTTATTTCTTATATTTGATATAATCATACTTATGTGCATACTTCATTACGTATGTATTTCTATAACAAACTATAATAATATATTATAAAAACTAAATAATATTATTTTATCATTTATGTGTTTATGCACGCTTTCGCGAATTCAAATCCTACAATATTATCAGTTATTAGTAATAACAAGTGCGCACTGCTCATATGTACATATATACATAAATAAGTGCGTATGACATTAACACAGAATTAATGCATACACAACATACATACTTGCATACAAACATTGCTTTACAAAAAACAACAATCGTTTGAAATAGCATCATACATACTTATATACGTATGACATTCCGACACAAATAATGCATACAAAACATACATACTTATATGCGTTCCCATGTAGATATGTATGTCGCCCGCAAAAACTACAAATATTGTTCTRCAAAAACAASAAACGTCCCAAATAGCATCAGCAGCGTCACAAGTCAATATGACAGCCAAATAGTCGATGCCCAAATTTGTAGAAAAGTACACAACAACAATATTTTCATTCATGAACGCAAGCGACTTTCAACAGGCAAACTTGCTTCATTCATAAAAACAAACACCATGACATCTCCCCGAGYATGCCTTTGCCTACAAGCGTCTTTTCGCGACGATGGCAAAAGCTAAAAATAATAAATTGAACAATTTCTGATATTTGTATGAGAAGGAAAAAGTGACAACCTCGCAAATATAAGTATTCAAATATATTAGAATAAAATTGACAACATAGTTTATTTGTCGATTTTCAAGTCAAGAAATGTGCCAAAAAAAAAAAATTCAATATTCCTCTGACTTATGTGTAAAGTGAATCCCGGTTAAGTAGTATTCCGCTTAAATGAAAATCATTTCTCTTAAGTGCCCATATCTTGCTGCATCTCACGGTTCTTTTTTGAAATACATGGAAATTATTGTTTTATGTACCACTCGCTTAAGTATCCGCACCCGCTTATGTGCCATATTATATTTTTATTTTTAACAAACCACAAAAATCTGTATGTTTTATTGTGGCATATAACCGGGATTGACTGTAATTGTCAAGGAATGTAAAAAATATTTTTACGCGGCTTCCAAAAATTTGCGTCGATATGTATGCAAGGTTACACACAAACATAGTTGTTAACGCTGGTTTGTGTGCTAAGCTGTACAGGGGCAAGGGAAGCGGTGACAATCGGCGGCCGTTCGTTTATTTTTTCCACACAGCTCGGATTTTCTACCAACCATACAATGTTGTGACGCATTGTCGCCACATTGACTCATTGACAAAAAGTGAGCTTCGCCATTGGCTGACCGTGTGAACGGAGATTTCTTATGGAGCATTGAGTGTACATATTTACATGTATATGTTGCATGTAGACAAATTTACAAACATTATGCGTATGGTCTGTCATATTTGTTTACATGCACACATAATCATATGTACGTATATGAGCGCACGTGCGACCGCTAGATCTTTTAAGATGATATCAAACCTTTTAAGGTAAATTTATAAATTTAAAACTAATTACTTTAACTTATATCAATTATTTGGGTAATAGTACAAACTTTACTCTATTATATATTTTTAATGATTTTATGAGATCATCATAAAATACATATGTATGTAGATAAATTTTAATATACATACATACGTACTAATGTACATATATACTAGGTATATGCTTTGATACCAAATATATACGGATCATATGTATATAAATTGTGGCCGTAAATTTGATTACATTGGAATTAGCATTATTTTTCCCATTTAATACTGAAAATGCTCAATTCTGTTACTTTCGTGGTGAAACGTGACTTATAATTTGTCTGTGGTGAAACTCTTCCATCTCGACCGAGTTAGCCAAAAATATTTTTACGATCTCCGCGCCGTGAACCTTCTCCATTATAAACGTTCTCTGCCCCTCACAATGAAATTATTACCAAATCCAGTTAAGGTTATTAATATTACAATCAAAAATAATTTTAGTAATAAATTTAAATAGTAAAAATATTCACTAAATAACAGAACTCAGATATAAAGAAAGAAGGTAAATTGATAAATTACAGTCTGATAACAATTGTCAGCCTTATAATAGTAATACCAGTAATCTGTAAACACAAAAAGAATAAGAGCACACATGCTAAAATTAACATTGAACAAATTCCAATAAAAGAGCAAGCCCAACCTATGGATCAAATGATGGAAAGGATCAAGCACTATTCCTCTTTGAATTGGGACGCTTCAATTTAGAGGTGAGGGAGTTAATACCACGAGTTCATATTACATGAACATATCTTTTACTAGTCATAAATATGTAACATGACACTTACACCCATATAATCTGTATTGAAACATTGTATTTTGCTAATACGGTCTGCCTTAAGTGGTCCAAAGATGTAATTCATAGATTGTAAGATGAACCTTTCCACTTATAATATAAGGTCTATCTTAAGTGAATTGCAAATATACTTCTTAGAATGTGAGATTAATATTTGTATCTTAAAAATAATATTGTACTTAAAAAGAGAAATTAAAAAAAATGAGGCAGTTGCCCACCAGAACTCTGCCTAATAATTTATTGGCGATCCTGCCAGGAGTTATTAATTTGCATAAACTATATGTATATGCTCAGTTATTTATTTATGCTAAGCATCGTTTTTTTGTGTTTTGAATAAATTATATATTTCTTTTTATAATTTGTGGTACTGTTCATTTCTTCCGGATCTTTATTTATTTTAATTTTTTTTTTTAATAAGTTTCGTATCTTATTGACCCAATGTAGATAGGGTATAGCATAAGCAGATTGTATGACGTATGTTTGTATATAAGTGTGTATATTTTATATTATTTTTTTTTGTTATTTCTGCTTGTCATACCGGCAATTCGCCTCTGCTTATTTCTTTATTGCAATCCTGCTTACTGTTAAAATATATATATGTGTATAAAACAGAGGAATTTTTGCAAGTAAATACTTAAAATAAGCAGTGTTGCTGGAAAAACTGTGCTTGAATACACAAAGCTGAGCAAGAATAGGCATTGAGGTGAGTTTTTAATTATATTTACATATGTGGTTATGTATAATATATATATGTTAGTATTTTACCGAACTGTTTTGCAAAAGTTTGGTAGCTGTAATAAATTGGTAAACGGTATTAAATACATATTTACCCGTAATTTGTACATACATACATAATATGCAGTATAAATTAAGTTTATATGAATTGAATACGCTCACTTSGGTTTTGTAGGGTATAAGGTAGAATGTGTGTATATGCCCCTTTTCTTGCCAATTCCTCTTTTGGTGCCTGGCCTCTTGTGGGTGTTGTTGTYTGTATGTTTATGTTTTTAAGTTCGTGTCCATATGTTTGTTGTATTTATAGTATTATTATTTTGGTGGTTTCGTGCCCGATTTGTGGTTTTTTTGTTTTTGCTTTTGTTTTTTTGGAACTGTTTGCTTGTTGCACTTGTTTCTCTCCACTCTGTTCACATTTTTGTCACCTCTGATATATAGTACGTATACGTATACACATATGGATATGTTATGATTTTTGTTCTATATAATATGTATGTACATAAGATTTTGTTCTTTTATTCTTTTGTCACTGCACTTTTTTTTTTTAATTTTAGCTTTTTTTGTTTGCTTTATATATTTTTATGGCACTGCAATTGATATTTTTATATTTCACCTTTTGTGGTTCGTCTTGTGGCTGTCCATTTATAGTGCCTGCCTTAGGCTCGAAGGACCATGATTAATTCCGCAGTTTATTAGGGTTTTAAATCCCACTTACACTTTTCGCCTTACTTTAATTTGTTTTATATTTAAAATACAATAAAATTTTATGTATATCTAAATGTAATCGGTACGGCGGATTTTAATTAATCGTACTGCGAAATTGTTGTTGAATCTAGTTGATCGCGTATATAGCGTACAGTGGCGGACAAAACTCTACGTACGACCCCCTTTTCTTAAATTTAAATGTCCCAATACATTTGAAAAAAAAGTAATGATGCAGGTTTGTTTTGAATCTTATAATTGTATATAAAATAACAAAATAATATATATCTCCAATACTAACTTTTAAAGTTATTCACAGAAAATTGAAAAACGGCACTGACAAAAGTGTACGTACGAATTTAAAAAGAAGAAATAATATTAAAATTTTAAAACAAATAATAAAATTTAATATTTTGTTGGGCCACCACCGGCATCGATGACCGCTTGCAACCGTCTAGGCATTGAAGCTACTAAATTTTCGAGCTCTTCCGGCGTTATTTTCTGCCACTCCTCTTGCAGCTTCTCTTTTAGAGTTGGAGCAACACTAATAGCGTGTTTTCAGATCTTTCGCTCCAAAATTTCCCACACGTGTTCTATTACATTCAAGTCCGGGCTTTGTGGAGGTGAATTCAGCTGTCGTGGAGCATAATACAGCAGCCAGTCCTTTACTACCTGCGACGTATGCTTAGGATCATTGTCCTGTTGGAAGATCCAGCTCGTTCCTAGGCATAACTTTTCCACGGATTTTTTCAAATTGTTTTCCAGTACTGACCTGCATTGAAAGCGGTCCATAATGCCTTCAACAAATACCAGATTTCCAACTCCTGAGGCTGCAACTGCTCCTGTGTTCGGTTTTCTCCAAACTTTGCCTTTCCCCTCGTATCCAAAGATGTTGTATTCATTCGTAATAGAACACGTTTCCAGAAGTCAATTCCCTCATTTATATGTTTTTTTGCAAACTCTAAGCGAAGTTTCCGGTTTTTCTCACTTATAAGTTGCTTCCTACGAGGAGTTCTGCAGTTAAATCCTTCATAATTCAGGGCCCTTGTTAATGTGTGTGGGTGAACAACAATTTTGGATCTCTCAGCTATGTTCTGGGCCAATTTAGTRGCATGAACTTTGGGATTTCGGTCTACTTCCTTGCAAATGAATGAAAGGTCTCTGCGGTTAAGCTTCTTCGGACGGCCAGTGCGCAGCTTACTCTTGATGGAATTTGATTTTTTATGGTCTGCACCATCGACTTGCTTAAACATAATAATTTTGCTACTTCGCCAAATGATTTATTCTTAATTCTATGTTTAATAACTAAATTTTGCACATCCACCGAAATTTCTTTGCGTGGATCCATTTTTCCGGTCGTAGACACTTTTAAAATGCCAAAATGTAATAAATTCCGAGAATAGTACAAAGYACAKMCATAAATGAAACAAACKGCAATTTACCGTTATGCTTCAGCAGAGAAAAATAGCGAAATGAATGAAACTAATAAAACGTATGYAGACTTTTGTCAATGCGTTTTTTCAGTTTTAAGTGAGTAACTTTAAAAATTATTATAGTACTCTAAATTATATAGTACTCTATATACTTTAAAAAAAATTATAGAGTATTATACTTTTTTGTTATTTGTCAGACAATAATAAGATTTAAAACAACCCTGTATCGTTACCTTTCCTTCTCATCCTACAGAATTTGTTAAATTTAAGAAAAAGGGGTCGTACGTTGCGGCGTACTATGTACATATATAGATTAATGTACGTATGAAAACGAATGCTGATGGTCGAATTGTAAGGATCGAATTGTGTCTGCTATCCCGTTGTGCACCCTTTTTGTTTAGTGGGTTGGTGTACAGGTGTGGTGAGCTATGTTGGTGTTGTGTAGAGTTATGGTGTCATCGGGTTTAGTAAGTCGGCTGTGTCTTGTTAGGTTAGAGAGGGTGSATGCTTAACTCATTTGAACAAAATTAATGGGAAATTTCCCAGTCGAAAGATTTGAGCGCTACGGTCCTTTCTCATATGTGGGGTAGATTTTTGTGGTCCGATATACACATAGTTCCAGACCTGTCAACTAATTCATTTATTTTCGGCTTAAAAAGGTTTATTGGGCGCCGAGAAATGCCGGCGAAGGTATTCAGCGACAACGCCACCAACTTCGTCGGCACCGATCGTAAGCTGCGCGAACTGAAGAAGTTTTCTAGCAATGTATCCAGAATTGAAAAGATTCGTAGCAGACAAAGGGTGCGGCTTCATGTTTATACCACCGAGGGCGCCGCACTTCGGCGGATTAAGGGAAGCCGCGATGAAGTATGTCAAACACCACATCGTTCAAGTAATCGGTAAAGCGTTACTTACAGCAGAGGAGCTAGTAACACTGTTGGCCGAAGTGGAGGCCATCCTCAACTCTCGCCCCCTAGTACTTCTGAGCCATCCGCATCTGCTAAGAGGCCTAGAGGTACCAGAGGACCCAATTCGTTGTTGCGAGAGATGGCGACTTGTTTGCTATCTCAAGTAACTGTTCTGGCGACAGATTTCCAAAGTATACCTGACGGGTCTTCAGAAGCGCAAGAAGTTGCTGCACCCCACACGCAATATGCATCTCAACGACACAATTAAGCGCCCCATATATTGTCGTTCTCGAGGATAACAGATAGAAGAATTGGAAAAGTTCAAATCCAAGCTAAACACCGGGATTTAGATCGAGAGTCTTCCATTTTCATGAGGAAAATTGAAAATATGAGAAGAAAAATGGATGMTCTAAGTATGGTATTAATGATCGAAAACGATCAAATAAAGTGTTTAGACTTTTATTCATTGATATTCAAGATAAAAAAGCAAATTAGATTTCAATGAAGAAATTGAAGACATATTTGAAAAAATAATAACGAATATTTCGGAGAGGTTCAAAATTTCAAGAAAAAAGTACAAAAATAAGAGCCTAAAATTGTTTATCGTCCAAATTTGGAATTAGAAAAATTAAAAATTCCAACATTCTATGGCGATATCAATTTATATAACGTTTTCAAGATATGGTACACAATAACGAGCAGTTGCCGAACGCAGAAAAAATTCTGCTTCTTCGTCTCTGCTTAAAAGGCGAAGTTGCGCGATTAATACGGCATTTACAAATTTCATCAAAAAATTATAAAGCTGCATGGAGTCTACTTAAGCAAAGGTATGACAACCAAAGATACATAATAACGGCTTAATTAAATATAAATAGTGACAATGCTGAAAGCGCGAGGTAACTATTAGATACAACAAATGAGTATTATTTTGCTCTTGCAAGATTGCATGATGTCACAAAATGCAAAAATCGTATACCGAAATATGCAAGGCCAAGAGAGCACCCATCGCAGAATCTAGTGATATATGATTAGGTCAATTTATAGAAAATTACTATTGTGCATGACTATTGCGAATTGGAGTACATTCTGTATTCATTCTTAATAAAAAGAGCAAGAGCAAGATAATACCCCTAGTGTCTTAACGCTATAGAGTCAGTAGGAATAAGCATTAAACAAGCTGATCCATTCATAACGCGTGTAATTGTCCGAAAGTTAAACAAAGAAGGACGGAAATTATATGAGCAAACAGTTAAAAAGACGAGAGAAATTTAACAATTATCGGACATCAGAGATTTTTTAGATACACTATCAAACATTGAAAGCAGTGGCTAATAAATCGTAAACAACTTATGTTTAAGGTCAATAATACAAGGCAGCCAATCAAGCAGATGTGTTCCTATTGTAAAATTGTAGGTTATACTTTAGTGCAATGTAGAAGATTCAAAAGCTTACCCATTGATGATAGGCGTAAATATGTAAGGATAACAAAGTCTACTACAGGTGTCTAAATCATAATTKGGTAACAAAAAGTATTCGAAATGTTTTCGAAATCTTCATGACACTTTACATGTTGAATTAGAAGAGAACAAAAAAGCTAGTTATACTAGCTACAGCTCAAAGAAGACCAAAGACAGCAAGTGAAGAATATTTATTTCTACGGACACTTATAGATCAGGGATCAGAAATAACCACAATATCCGAAGAAGCAGCACAGATATTAAAACTGCAATTCAGTTTGAAATTAAACCAATATTTTTAAGTAACCACAAAGAAAAAGTTAATGCATTAGTTTCACCAATTTTAACCAGCGCAAAACCGCATCTCTCATTTAATTACAACTTTAAAATATGGGTAAATTATACGCTTGCTGATCCGTCTTTTAACAAATCAAACAGAATTCCTATGGTAACTTGAAGAGATGTATTCAGCAGTATAATTGAACGCGGAATTAAAAACGATCACGGTGCTCTTGGCTAAGCGACAAATTCGGCTGGATATTATCTGGCATAGTAAAAAAAAAGTTGCAAAATAACGACAGCGGTAACTAATTTGGAACGATTTTGGGAACTCAAAGACATTTCAACTGATGTATATCTTCAAGAAAGTGACACCACCTTAAAGCAGTTCAAAGAAACTACCAAAAGAGATGATGGGTTCCAATTACCAGAAGGTCAATGGGCAGAAGTCAAAACAAACGACTCAGAAAGAATATTGTTAACATCTTGATGGGCCATTTCAGATGTGATGTTCTACAGGCCGTGGGAAAAAGTCATTCAAAGGATATGTAGCAGTTTTTGTATGTCTTTCACCAAAAGCGATACATTGAGAAGCTATAATCGATTTATCAACTGAAGCTTTTAAAGCAGGGCTAAAGCGATTTTTCGCCAGAAGAGGAAAGATTCTTCACACGTACTCCGATAATGGAACAAATTTTTTTGGAGTCAGCAGATGTATTGCAATAAAAATAACAATGAAGTATCATCAATTTTGGCCAATGAACAAATATCTTAGCATTTTTCTCCCCCGGCAGGATCACATTTTGGAGGAATGTGGGAACTAGGAGTCAAAAGAATGAAGTACCACTTAAAAAGAGTGGTTTAAGATACTAAGCTAACGTTTGGAGAAATGTCAACAGTACAAATAGAAGCTTTATTAAATTCGCGTCCATTATATGCCATATTCAGCAGCATAATTGAAATCTTTAAGGCAATGACACCCTTGCAACGGCAGCAGGTCGCACAAGCACACGGCCATTGCCTGAATTGCCTGGCGCTTACACATCTCACGCGCGGATGCTCGATCGGGTACCAATGCCAGGTATGCATGCGGCACCGTACCGCCGAACACGACATCGAGCGTCATCATACCCCTCGCGGCCGTAATGCCTTCCCTTCGGAGGAGTCCCGCTCCTGGCGCCATCATCATACCACCCCGCAACGGAGGTGCAATCCTAGGGCCGTCGCAAGAAAAGCCTCAGCAACGTTGTTGCTACACTGCAACAACTTCAGAGGCTACCAGGCTGAATACTCGCCAGGAAGTATAAATGAACATCCTCCCCCGGACATCCACACATACACCACCCCATCTCACCACATCCACTCAACTTCACAACACTGACACGGATCTTTACCATACTCACTTCACAAATCATCAGGGCTTACAACCCACATTCCACACTACACATAAGAGCACCACTACAAATATAAATATCAGCGGCATACGCCAGCTGCTGTACACTCTTGTAGAAGATGGTACCTTCTCTATTTAGTTCTGCAGCTCGAATTATTTTTCCAGAAGCAGGTTGAAGAAGTCGCGCCATAGGGAGTCGCCTTGTTTGAAAGGTCCTTCTCGATTCTGACGGAGCTTTTGGTGTTGCTCAACGTCAGTTTACACAGTATTAGTTTTGCGGGGATACCAAATTCAGATATCGCAGCATAAAGGCAGCTCCTTTTCGTGCTGTCGAAAGCATATTGGAAATCGACAAAGATAATCCCACAGTAGTTGGTGCAGATTATAGGGTCTCTTTTTGTGGATTGGGCATAGCACACTTAAATTCGAACTTCTTCATGGTCGGGCAATGGAATGTCTGCTCCATCGTCGTCGATTGGGGCATCGGTTTCATAATTTGAAAATAATCTGGGCATCGGTGACTAGATCACTTTTGGGGGTTCTACAAGAGTAAGCTCCGGTCTTGAAACCTTCTGTAAGCCGCCGCATTTTTTCGTAGAATTTTTGAGCATTATCCCTGTCGGCCAGTTTATCAAGCTCTTCGTACTCACGCATTTTTTTTCTGTCTGAAAATGCATCTCGCTTCCCTCTTTAACTCTCGGTATCTATACCATCCCGCACGTGTTGTGGTCGATTGTAACGTTGCGAGGTAGGCAGTCTTCTCTCCGCTGCGACACGGCACTCATCGTCGTACCAGCTGTTCTTTTGCACTTTCCGAAATCCAATGGTTTCTATACGTAATGGCTGCTGTACGTAATGAGATTGAAATGCCGTCCCACTAATTTGGCTTTACCGAGTTGTTGACGAGTGCTCTCAGAGAGCAAGAGTGCAAGCCAAGTAGAAAATCGTTCGGCTCTCCGTTGTGATGGCGACCATTTTTTGCTGCATAGAGGCTGTCCGGAGACAGCCAGGTAGCTTGATGAATATTCTTATGCTGGAATCTAGAACTACAGATAACTATATTTCGGGCCCCGGAGAAGTCGATCAGCCTCAACCTATTTGGGGATGTTTCGTCGTGGAGGCTGAATCTACCGACCGTAGTGCCAAAGATACCTTCTATGCCCACCCTGGCGTTAAAGTCGCCAAGCACAATTTTGACATCGTGGCGGGGGCAGATCTCATAAGGCTTGTTATTTCTTTCATTGGGGGTGGTTTTTTTAAGTGGCGGGTCCCAAACCCAGCGCACAACCCTATGCAGGGGATATTTCGCCCTCTCACTTTAGCTCGAATACGGATGTTCTTAGGCACCCAGAGTATACTTAGTCAAAGACCGGAAGTCGTGAGCTACTTGAGCCATATGTAAAAGAATCGTTTCTGGCCACTCCCTAGTGAATGGCTATCAGAGAACTTTCCTCACTTGCGTGAACTTCTACACATGACTCCATCCTCCATAATTGCGGAAAGGTTAGAAGAAAATATAATCAAAACTAAGAACATTAAACACGACCAAAACCGCCGAAGCTTCAATAGACCCCAAGTTTGTAGCAAAAAGAATTTAAACAAGCATTTTCACATAACGCAATCGTTCACATCTGAACAACGAAAACATATGTCATGTGAACTATGTAAAAGAAGGCATAAACTTACATCTTGCGAGAGGTTTAAAAACTTAAAAGTTAACGAACGAAATAATTTTGTGAGATCAAAAAGATTTTGCACAAATTGTCTGTCACATGCGCATACACATAAAAATTGCAAAAGCAAATTTAATTGCTTCCATTGTCACAAAAGAGACCATTCAAATCTTCATTAYAGCAAATATGCTAACTTACTCGAAAGAAGCGCTTCCACAAAAGGAACAGCGGGTTTAGCAAAAGCAACTCCCGAAATCCACAGTTCTAAAAATTGCCAAAAGACACCATGTTGTTCAAAGGCACAAAAAACAAAAACGCTGCACAGCGATACACAAAGTGGACTAATTACAGAGATTGCTCTTATCGTCCCCACATAAGCGCTCCACATAAGGGTAATTGGTGAGAATCAAGTCGTCAAATCATAAAATATGAATTATGACCCGTTCATACATATTGATTTCTAAATTTTGATATCGATACGCGGAAATTTGATTCCCCACTACGCAGCGTTAACACTACTTTCGTTTTTTTTTTTTCAAGCATACTGCTCGCCGTTAGTAGCTTTCGTTTATCGTACAAAATTCGCCAGAACTCTACAGAATAACAATTTCGCACTGGGATGATTTAAACACCATAGTTCCAATTCTATTTAGATACATATATTGAAAATTGTATTATAATTTATATATCAAACATTAAAGTTAATTATATATAAAATACTAGCGCATTTTCATTTGTATGCTTAATCGCGGGTGTCAGTGAGTTGTGCATACCCTACCCAATTTGAGATTTAACCAGACGATAATGTAATATATACTTTAACAACAGAACTTTTTTTGATAGGAAAACCAATATTATCTACCCTCTCTTGGGTAATATAAAATGCTATTTTTTGCAAATTTCTAAATATATGCTAGTGTATTTTCATGAGTTGTGCATTGTACCAAACCAACTATGGATACATTTTCACGCACATATGTCTATTATTACTTTTGATCGCTAATTACTTTGTAAATCTTTAAATAAAATACACCTATTTCTGCTTTGAGTTCAATTATGCGAAAAACCAAAACGACTGCCTAATTTGAACAGTCAAATTGCCGAGAAAGCACCAACAAAAGGGAATAAATTAAACCCACTTAGCAATAAAAGTATGAAGTGAACACGAAAAGGTGTTCAATGCTAAAATACTGTGGATGACGTAGCCGGTGTTGGACCGGCCAGGGTTATTTTTTTAAAGAGCAGCCGAAGGCCGCCAATGCAGAAAGGAATGAAATGCCAAAATACTGTGGAGGAAAAGGTGTTCAATGCTAAAAGACTGTTGCCGCCAATGCAGAAAGGAATGAAATGCTAAAATACTGTGGAGGAAATCCCGGTGAAGCATTATTTTACAAATTTAAGTATAAAAGAAATTAAGGCTTTACATTTCTTAATGATTTCATTTAGGTTTTCTTTATTTTGATTTCTTGTCCAYACAAAAATGTTGGCTGGGCTGCATTGGTTTCAGTTTGTTCGGAAAAATAAGCAAGAACACTGATTTTTGGTCATTTTGAAAGGGCTCCCTACAGATCTATAAGGGCTCTAGGGGGTCGAGGAGGGGTTTATTAAAAAGTTCGATCCTTCCTCTTTCCAACAAGGGGGCATAAGGGGGGTCAAAGGGTAACCTACATTTTTAGCATCTTCCTCTCGATCGACTTCTGCAATTATTGCGACAAACCCTCGCCGGATCATCTGAAATTGTAGGCCAGTGGTCATAGCGATCATAACGTCATCAGGTCGATATTTTGTTCCGTAAAAGCCTTCAGGCAATTTAAAAGGTTCAATCTGATCAGGAGCTTCGAAGTAAGCTCCTAGTACAGTGCCAAGCTCCATTTTAGATGTTAGAAATGACTTGACATTCGACTTTGGTAGTCCGGAAATCTTGCAGTCGCCTCTATATTCCATCCATGAATTATAGATTGCCAGATCAAGAAAGTGAAAAAACACCTTGACAGTCCATTTCTTTGTCTTCATTTTAATTCTGTACTACTCCAGCATTTGATCACACAAATCAACCCCTTATATAAACATGTTATAGTTTTCAATTACTGATGGTATTTCAACGGGCAACCGGAGTTTCAGATTTCTATTCCACCTCTCAACTTCACCAACGGGGTCCTTTCCACATTTACTTGAAGTAACTATAACCGCTTTTGTATCCTTTCATTTCACAAGAGCTACTTTATTATTATTTATAAATCATTCATATCTTTATCCAGAGGGAGTTTAACACATTTAGATATCCTGTTTGCCAATATTGTACCTGTTGCAGGATGATCCATTTGGTAAAACGATTCTACGAGTGGTATTGTAGTAAAAAACCTGTCGAAATATATTTGGCTGCCTTTCGGTAAGTTTTTTGTTAGTCGCATAATTATAGATGGTCCATGTCCAAGACCGCAGTCTTCAAATGTCCCTGCCCTTTGGAAGACTTTAAAATCTACTACAATGCCTGTAGAAGTTGCGCATACAAGATTTTTTAATCCAATAGGCCGGGGTTTTGATCTAATTACTTGCCGAGCAGGGCATCTTCCAGTGAATGGTATCATTTGCTCGTCAATCGAGTAGTTTGTGATATCAGTTGCCAATTCATTGCAGCGCTACCTAATCATGTCTATGGGTTGAACTCTCCAAAACTTGTTAGTGGAATCTGGAACAGAAAAGTCAACAAAGTGTATGTCTGACCATAGTTGAAGAAATTTGTCTCGAGACATTAAATTAAATATGGCAGAAATTTTGCATTTATTTGGCCAGTACATTCTTATAGCAGGGTAGCCAAGGCAGCCCATTATGATTGCACACACGTAAAATAGTTTTATATCGGCTGTTACATAACGCGCCTCTTGACTACGATTAGCCAAGACGTACTTTTTAGTAAATTTCACCACATTCTCATAGTGGTATTCCGGAAAATAATTATTTAAGTATTCTAAAGGTGTCTTCACCCTTATTTGATTTTGGCAACCATAACTTATAGGAAGCTGTGTGTTCGAAAAGGATGCATTTTTCCAAATTTTTTCCTGGGGTGGGATTTAGGTATAGAGTTCGATGACGGTTGTATGACCGCTGGGCCCGTCATCTGTACTTTTATCGACGGAGTCCAAGTTCCATCTACATTGTCATCATCATTACTGAAGTCTATACCAGATTGATCTAAAATGTCAAGGACAGCTTCAACGTCATCGCTGTTGCTCAAATCGAAAAGTCTTTCTAGAAATTGGGAAGATAACACATTTGTGAGCATGCAACGAAACTGTACTCTGTCCCTGAATAACACAATTGTTATATCTGTATTTTACTGGCCTCCAATTAATAATAACTATAAGCACATTACTTTAAATGAGCACAATCACTTGAGTATGGTAACTTATGGTAACTTCAAATACTATCATAATTTTAGTTTTATATGTTTAAAAAGAATAAAAACACTCACCACTTGGACGCATGTCTAAGCTTGCTAAATTACTCTTTGAAACTAAAGCTTGTGATCCGCTATTTATCGTTCAAATGTTTTTTTTCAGTTCTATTGAAAAACAGTGCTCACAGGTCAACACATGAAAAATAAATTTTTTAGGTAGTTTACTGTAGTTAACACCAGATCTCACAATTGTTATAGCTAGGTCTGAATGGGGTACAAATAGAGATACATATGTATCTATCTGTTACAAAGTTATTTATGGTCCTTCGAGCCATCCTGAATGGCACTATTGTGGAAAAAAAAATTATAAAGCGAAAAAAAAAGCTAAAAATATTAAGTTAAAGTGACAAACAAAAGTGAATAAGTGAGTAAGTGCAAATGCAAGTACATGTGTAGCGAAATTGAATTACACAAATGCATACAAAAAAACAAATTAAAAAGAGTGCAAGTGCAAATTGTATATGAAGTGAAATTATATATCCATTTCAAAAATTTGCTTGTATATAAATATACAATACAAGAAGCAAAAACTCATGTGCCCGCAAAAAGCCCAACAACAGGATTTGGAATAGCTCATAGGAACTACCTTACACATTGGCCTACAGTAATACCCAAAATCCCATGACGGAGAGCAAAGTGAGTCGTATCGATGCCTTTTAGTACTGCACTTTCCATTTCAGTTTTTGTACATTAGGGTGGGTCGATTCCGGACTTTTTTCGATTCGGGATTTCTAATAGTGCGGAAAAGTTGCCTTAGTACTTCCTAATTCCAATGCAACTTTTTGTTTTGCATCTTCAACCCCAACTCCGGCCTTGAAATTTCGGAAATTCACCTAAAATCGTGAACTTGTCTACCTAGCGCCTGAAAGACACATCTCATGGCAAAATGTATGAAAGAAAAGTTATTTGTCACGTCATTTGCTACCGAATGTGATCATGGCCGTAGGATGAACCGTTCTCGAGATACGAGCGAAAATGCGGCGCGCCACAGCGCAAGGTGAAAATCGGCTTGCGGCCACATTTCTTGACGTTGATTTCGCCGAGTTCATTCACCTACGCCAAAGGACACGTTCGGCTAGGTCTCCACACAAATATTTTTTTCATCGAGATCCTTCACTCTTGTCGGTGATTTCGCCGAGTTCTATTACTTACATTCATTTCCCTGCGCCATATCTATTCCGATAGTTTCACACACCAGAGTTGTACAAATGCTCACCACATACCATAAGAAATTTCTGACTCTTAAACAAATGTTTTTAAGGAACCCAATAGGTTTGAGTTCTAAAAAAGACGACTTTGTCTCTTCTGCCGGAAAATTATTTGGCATCGCTGCTTGTAAACGCATTTATTTTTCTTCTTGCACTTGTCCAAAGGAAGGAAAGTTCCTTTCAGTGAACAACCATTTCTCTTGGASCAGAGAACCAGAAGAATTGGTCGTATTGGAAGTGTTGATCCACCTGAAAAAACAGATTGCAAAGAAWAATGAACGTAAAGAAAAGCTTTCAAAACGTCATTCAACATCAACACTTACCAGAAAAGTATCAGCTAGAACACGTGACCATTCAGATCAGCCAGACTCTCATACAGACGGCAACGATSCTGATGATGAATTTCTCTTCCATTCTCTAAAACCAAACAAAACACACTAGTATTAGAACACACTGCTTTAGCTGCCCAAAGATTTGGAGTAAGTGATAGAGCAGCGCCTTGATTGCTTCATCTGCTTTTCTGGATGCCAAAAAAGCAGGTTTGATAACAGAGGATCAGGCTAGCTTTGCCACTGACAAATACAAGATTAGTCGGGCAAAAAAAGTGTTAGAGTTAAGCTCCAAAACACCGAAAGTATTGACTCTGTATATGGGCTGTATTTYGACGGCCGCAAAGACAATACACTTACACAAGTCAGCGAAGGTGAAAAGTTCTACCGCGACACTGTCAAAGAGGAACATATTTAGGTAAACTGCTCCCTGATTGTGAGAAGTTGCCTGCTGTCAAATTTGAAAGTTTTCCATTCTGCCAATTACCTTCTGAGGTTATTAAACCGACAAAGCTTAGCACAGACCAAGCTTATCTCTATAAAATATCAGAAGCTGTTATTTTCGGTGAATGTTCCTCAGATTTGGCGTCGAGCATCCAGGTAACATGTGCAATTCCCCTGTGCAAATAGAATTCTGAGATTATACATTTCTACTGACAAACCAAYAAAGGAAATAAAGATTTTSGTCAAGTACATACTTACAGTTTACTCACCTTTGTGGTTCTCAATAAGATTCAACAGTTCAATCAAAGATGGCTCGCGCCATCTCTATGCGGCAATTCAAAGGTCGAGATACTTACCTGCTAAGCTGCGCAAGGCTGTCGATTCATCCACTCAACAGAATGCTTTCTTTGCTCTTTCAGAAAACATTCTCCTTAGTATGATGACTGACAAACGGATAGAAGTAAAAAAGTTGGCCCTTGACCGTCTTCTGGCAGCCAGAGAAGCAGATTCTGACACTGTAAATGGAAGGGTTAGATGTA
>NW_017534845.1:23182-27370 GCF_001853355.1 Bactrocera latifrons
ATTTAGTGAATTCCCCTCTCACACCGTGGCAGTCGAGAGAACCGTCACACTGGTGACAGAGGCAACTTCTAAAGTTATTGGCCCCAATCTCGTGATCGTTTTATACGCTCTACACTGAAATCTAGGCAACAAGTGCCAAAGTTTAGTACAAAATCTRATTTTATCAATAAATTTGACACATATTCAGACTAAAACAAGCCTGACATATGGTTGGTTTTTTGGGTTGGGCTTGGGAGGAACCCGAAGAGCAGCCAGCTCCACGCGATGGGTTCTGGGTGACCAATACAGGTTAGCTGAGAGCTGCAACAATTTTCACCTTGCGCTGTGGCGCGCCACATTTTCGCTCGTATCTCGGGAACGGTTCGTTCTACAGACATGATCACATATACCATTTCGGTAGCAAATGACGTGACAAATAACTTTTGTGTTATACATTTTGAAATGAGATGCGTATTTCAGACGCTAGGTAGACGATTTCCCGATTTTAGGCGAATTTCCGAAATTTCAAGGCTGATGCAATCCGATCTCAAAACAAAAAGTTGCATTGGAATCAGGAAGTACTAAGGCAAATTTTTCGCACTATTAGAAATACCGAATCGAAAAAAGTCCGGAATCGACCCACCCTACTAAACAGCTCCTTCTGAAATACTCATCCATTGTTAATAAACCAGCAAGAACCAGAGTTGTGAAACATTTTATTAAGACAAGTGATTCAAGACCAATCCACCAGCGTTCCTTGAGCAAAACGTGAAGTTGCAAGCCGTGCCATACATGAAATGAGCCAAAGCGGATTAATAGAACCAAAAACGAATTTTTTGAAGACTATTATAAGTTGATTGATAAACGAAGAGAGACAGTTTTTCAATACCTAAAATCGATGACACGTTGGACTCGTTAACATGCACAAACTGGTTTCAAAACTTAATTTGAAAATTGGTTACTGGCAAGTGGAGGTAAACGAAGAAAACGAAGAAAAAAAGAATTTCAGCGTTTGGAAATGGTTTATTTCAATTTACAAATGGCCAGATGTATACCCGATTTCTAAAGTATGGAGAGAAGCGAGAATTACATTCTAACCAATGGAGAAATTTTCATCACGACCTAGAGGTAAGACAATGTAATCTCATGCGACTTGTTACATTCAGTAGGGCATCGCATTGAGAGTTTTTCTCCATCCTTTGCAATTGACTTTAATAAATGTTTTAAAAACAATATTAAATTTAAGAATTTACCTTCTTTATAGGTGCCTTTTGAATCTATGAAATAAAATAAAATAATATGTATAAAATGTAACATAAATATCAAAAAGCGCTCAACTCAAAGATTTTTTCTAAATTAATAAAACACATTTAAAGTTGATCTAAGATTATTCATGATAAATGTGTGTAAAAAAGTGTAGTAGTGTATTGGTTAATTCGGTCGGCCGGAAGACTGAGACACCAAATTAYGTAGGTGCAATATAAKTTCATGATCATATGATGATGATCTAGAAAATCCGAAAATTATTTTAATACCTAAAATACAACAATGTAAATTGCTGGTCGACTGTTTGTCCCAATAGCAAGCACCGTTTTCTCAATATCTGTTAGTGCCCACAATTCATTAAACTATCAATGCTTTTGTGAGATTTGCTCTAGTATATTTAAAATCTTCATTTCCATTTTACTTTACAAAAATCAGAAAACRTAAAACAAAATAACTAAAATCTTTGTAATGCCAGTTTTGTTTTAAAAAATAAGAAGGCATAGTTGGTCTTTTGGCTGATGCATTGGGATTGTCTTCATTATCTTCAATAAGTTGGCCGTATCCGCAGAATGTGATTTGCAATTTTATGATCAGAGTTTCCCATAATCGCATTAATCTTCCTTTGACTCCGGTACCTTTTGTAAAACATTTTAAGGAAAACATGATATTCCACTGTAAATATTTTACCCAAGAACGGAAGATATGTACAAGTTCGTGGGCATTAACCTGCCTGGAAGCGTTCTCGAATATTCCACGTCCACAAAACAATTTTCTGTTGATTTCATAGTGCATTGGTAGCCATCATTTATCTTGAACATTAACCCTACAAAAGTAAAAACTGGAAGTCATGTTCAGGACAATAACCGACTGTTTTGCCTGGAAAGATTCTCGAATATTCCACGTCTACAAAACAATTTTCTGTTGATTTTATAGTTCATTGGTAGCTATCATTTATCTGGAACATTAACCCTACAAAAGTAAAAGTTAATTAAGTGGTCACCGTTAGGCTATCAGTAACTACTGCATTCGTTAACAGATAGGTTACTTTTGTTGTAGCCTCAGGAAAAAAGTAACTATTTCTCCTCTTTCGCGACACGTCGGTGTGATTAGCTAAATCGCTCTCTCTCATTAATTTTGCGCAACTGCCACATACATTGTCTTACTATAATTTGCGAACTATTTTCGAAAACTATCTGTTACTCTTCGGTTAACAGCGTTCGTTTAATGGCTATTTATTTTGATAGCCATTTGTTATTGAAAATAATATGTATGGTTATATATGAGTTACAGATAACTGGTCGATAGGTTATTTCTGGTTATTCATTGGTCACAGAAAGACTGTGCATCGCACTTTCCAAGGTATTATTTGTTTGGTTATTGCCTATCATATCGGTCAGATTTTTCCTTATAAAGGAAGTTCGAAGTTTCTGTGTTTATACATAACAATTATATTTTTTCTTTCTACTATTACAAATTTTCAGTAATTATTTAGAATAAGCTTCGAAATATCAACATTTATATATACATTACAAACTATATTTCCCTTCTTACAATTATTTTTGCAAATTTTTGATAGTTGTTTTAGATTAGCTTTTAAAAATTAACATATATATATACACTTGCTGACCCCGCAGCCGTTGTCCTGCGTGTAATTATGTCTTTTGAAATAAAAAGAAAGTTAAATTTATCATTTCATTTTTGCTTCAATGTAACACAACTTGATAAAAATCATTTTTTGGTTTCTGTTCCGGTGCACAGAAAAGATGGTTTTCCAACTCGTATATATACGAATATCTGGACGTGTGAAAAATATAGCATTTCCAAATTTATGTCACACACTATTTGACTATCGTTGTGTCCTGTTGATTGTCATCTCAAATGCAATTTTTACTGGAAACGGAATACTTTTGAACTGAAATGGCAAATCGTTAGAACTCAAAGAAATGCATAGAATCAACCATTCTGCTTCCTTGTATTCGATAGCGCAGGTGGCATACCAAGCCTCTCCAAAGAATTTACAAATTCCACTGGATAATTCACGACGTCGTCTTCATTGTCAAGACGATCGATCGATTTGTATTAGTCTCCCGGAATTTGACTTTGAATCTTCCAGTTTAAGTCAACAACAACAACTTAAGGAATCGTAGTTACGATAATTTGGGCAATGTCCGAACATACGTGATGAGTTCATCTTTCGTGAATTGATAAACGGCGGATGGAATTGATATCGAACCAATGGAAGTGTCAAACGGAATTGACCCATTATCAATTTTTTGCGAAGACCATGTAAAAGGTCTTCGGCAATGTCATTTTTGTTCGGATCCCACAATTGACGCGGATTTGAAGGCTTATATGTCGAAATGATTACCGCGGAAAGTGTGTATACTTCATTTTCATTTCAGTGATTAACATGTTCCAGCAATTGTAATTGCTGGCTTACTTCTATAAAACTTGCACACACCGTACCAAAGTAGAAACAATCGTCGTTTTTCGGGTGGATTGAGTAAATTCGTCCAAAGGCTTGGATGTCAATTTCCTAGTTGGCCTTGCTTTCTGCGCAACTATTTCGTTGACGATGCATCCCATGTATAATATCAAGGTATTTCCGAATAGAACAATATTCTCGCAAACGAATCACTGGCTGTACTGCATTCTCTGGGTTGAAATACACTCTTTGGCCATTCTCCAAATTAACTGCGAGACGCACAACAGTCATAAAACGTTCATGAATTCAAAAGTAAATATTCTATAAAGTGCTTTATTGCAGTTCAGGTATCGTTCAAGACCAATAACCGCCATGTTGGTTCCTTTRGTGACGTACTTACAAACGTATTTTATCGATTACACCAAATTGCAATACTCAACATTGACATGAGTTTCGAATGTGATTTAGACAATAATAGCGAATATAGTGCGATCCATGTGTTGTCAACTTCGATATTC
>NW_017534846.1:0-6406 GCF_001853355.1 Bactrocera latifrons
CTGCGACGCATCGACCGGAAACATAAGACCATTCATCACAAAGAAGTTCCGCTCTGAAGTGTTACGAGCTACCCATGGGTTATGCCACCCAGGTACTCGCGCTACAGCCAGGCTACTGACAAGCAGATTTGCTTGGCCTGGAATTCAAAAAGACAGTATTGCATTCGCAAGAGTATGCGAACAATGCCAAAAGGCAAAAATCACCCGACACACATTTACGCTCTCAAACGCTACGAGTCCGGAGACTCTCGATTCGATCACATTAATATCGACGTTGTAGGACCCTTTCCCTTACATGCAGGTAACCGTTATTGTCTAACAATCATCGAACGCTTTTCGAGATGGCCAGAAGCTATTCCTATACCCGATATGACAGCACCAACTATTGCAAACGCTCTCATCGCCAATTGGATTGCAAGATTTGGAGTTCCAGCCGCCATTACATCAGATCGTGGACGTCAATTTACATCTACTTTATTTGCAGAGCTAACAACATCGCTTGGCATAACGCATCTGAAGACAACACCATATCACCCACAAGCAAACGGTATAGTAGAAAGATGGCACCGAACGTTGAAGGCTGCAATTTTATGCATTAACTCCGAACGTTGGACCGACTTTCTACCAGCAATACTCTTGGGCCTACGAACCGTCTACAAACAAGACCTAGGRGCGTCACCGGCAGAATTAATCTACGGTACAACGCTGCGAATTCCTTCGGAATTTTTTGTACACGACAGCCGAATTAAAACACAGTCAGAATTCGATACTCAACTCCGGGACTTAATGAACACCATCAGACCATCCACTACGTCATGGCACGSTCCAAAAAAAGTATTTGTACATCCCGATCTTGCAACATGTGAAAACATTTTCATCAGAAATGATTCAGTGCGCCCATCACTTTCAAAACCATACGAAGGACCTTATAAAGTTTTATCACGAGAGGAAAAGTATTACAGAATTGAAATAAAAGGAAAACCAGAAAATATTTCTATAGACCGATTAAAGCCAGCATATCTACCAAATGAAGATGTATCGCCACAAACTCACGGAACCTTATCAACTGGAGCAGAACGCCGACGAGTATCTTTCGTTACACTTTAGCTACGATCTTAACCGTTCACCCAGTCTGGAGGGGGATACTGTGGTAACGCCGTATTCACCGTTTATAAGCAACCCTTTGCTATGTTTATAACACTATCTTTTAGCAACGCTGTACTACCTTTTTCATTCTAGCTGTAAGCAACCCCTTTCCCAGAATCCTATCATATTTTCCAAATATATATCATGAAACGTTTTGTAATTTGATGCATAATAGAATTATATTTCTATTACAAATGATTAAAAACATTTTATAATTGAGAACTAACAGACTTAATTCACATTATTAAGTATTGAAATATCGAAAGTCAGTTGTGTTAATATACCATAAAATCATAAAAAAGGAATTAAGGAATTAAGTAGTTTAGCCATATATTAAAAGTCCAATATATAAAAATTTGCAATCGTAATAAATGTTGGGTATTTTAATTTAAAATGTCCAAAAATTCTTATTTGGTGCGATCTGACCATAATGGAAAATGTTATAAAAAACGCTTATTTCGAGGCGCTCTCACACTGGAATAAGTTGGACATCCCATTATCCCTGATTTGTATGCTCTACTAGTTGTTGAGCTTTAGCCTTTATATGATTATGCAACCTTATGGTATGTTTGGATTGGTGCAGCGCATCCCCATAAATGAATTCCACATGTCCAAATGGGCTTTAACGTTTGATTATAGATTAGAATTTAATTTGAATTTTTTAAGGGTGATTTCTGGTCGATTAACTAGATTCTGCAACTTTCCTTTGTATATGCTCCTTCCACTTCAACTTTGCATCCACCGTCATACCAAKATATTTCGCCGAGGTGGAGTGCGGGATTACTTCATTCCCAATATATTAGGGGATATACTTGTAGGTAACAGTTTTGTTAATGTATAGACTGCAACTCGTTTAGAGTTATGTACCATTTTTATGCCCATTCTACAATTTGGTTGATTGAGACTGCATTCTTTCCGACGACTCAGCTTCATTTTTATTATGCGTAATGATGCAGGTATCATCTGCAAATCTGGCGATTGTGCAGTTTGGCGGCGCAGTTTGGCACTAGTAAACAAAATGTATAAGAGTGGTCCCAGGACACTTCCTATCCAGTCAGATACTGAGGAAAGAAAATTCTTATTTTATGAAGTAAGCCATATTTCCATACTCTATCGAACACCTGGAATACGTCAAGAAAAACAGCTGTGCTATTTTGCTTTTCTTCCATCGCATCTTCTATTATGCTCGTTATTCGATGAACTTGATTGATTGTGGAATATTGAGATATAAATCCAAATTGATGAATTGGTAAACTCAAAATTGATGAATAATAAGGTCCCTTTCTTCAATTATGTTCTGAAGTCTTCTTATAATTACATCTTCAAGCAGCTTCGGCAAAACAAGCAACGATGAAATTTCTGAGGGGTGTCATCGACAATATTGGTTTCGTAACATTTATTACAGCTTTCCAAATGGAAAAATCTGTATTTTAGCTTGGCGTTAATTGATCAATATAGTTGGAAATATTTTGATTTGTAAATGATTTTATTTTGGTGCTGAGAAGCTTAGTTAAACATACTAGTTYTTTTTTATGCTGAGGAATCAGGTGATTTGCATTTTTTTGCGTAGTTTTCTCTTTTTCTTTATTTATTTAGTGTAAATTTGAACTGAGCTAAAGTGAGAAGACGAAACATCCCCTAAGCAGGGTTGTGCACTGGGTTTGGGACCCGCCACGTAAAAAACGCAGCCTCAAATGAGTGACCTCAAATTTGATAACGACCACGGTAAATGAATTAATGACTATGATTTGAGCGCATTTACTTGGATAGTCCGGTCCCTTAAATGGGAAGGTGCCGCTTCCTAGCTGGTGATATCCTCGTTAGAGTGAAGGCTGACTTCATCCAAATTTTCGAAAAAACCAATGAGGGGAGAATCGACACACACCACCTCTTCATCGCTTTCAAAGATGCTTTCGACAGGAAAAGGAACTGTCTTTATGCCGCAATATTTGAATTTGGTATCCCCGCAAAACTAATACGGCTGTGTAAACTGACGTTGAGCAACACCAAAAATTCCATCAGGATCGGGAAGGACCTCTCCGAGCCGTTCAATACCAATTGAGGTTTCAGACAAAGCGACTTCCTATCGTGCGACTTCTTCAACGTGCTGCTGGAGAAAATAATATTGATATCATCGGCCTCAACACCCGCGCCGTTAGTTCTGCTTTTTGCAAATGAGATAAGGCAGTGAAGCAAAGTCGCACTCGCGACTTGGCTCTCACTTCACTGTTGGCAGTCATAACTTTGAGGTCGTAAATTCGTTTATTTTGGAACTAGTATAAACACCACCAACAATGTCAGGATAACTCTCGCTAACAGGGGCTACTTCCGAATGAGTAGGCAATTGAGAAGTATATGTCCTGCTATATAGTGCAGAGGCTTGGACGATGCCAACAACTGATGAGTTTTCGAGAGAAAAGTTCTGCGAAAGATTTATGGTCCTTTGCGCGTTGGCCACGGCAAATATCGCATTCGATGGAACGATGAGCTGAAGTAGCAGTGACCACAGCTCCTTTAAAGAGCTCTCTCCCGTCGTAGCCGTCGTAACTCTTGAACCCCATTTCGTTCACTGAGTTCAGAGTCAACGGATTTGGTCGGGGTTTGGAATTCTGGGAGATTTATATTAATTTTTTTGTAATGGAGAATATTATCTCTAACAATTATGACGCTCCCCTCTCTCGAATTTATATTTGGAAAGCTTGAGCAGTACGTCTTATAGTTTTTGTAAAATGGGTTTCGGATATAAGAAAAATATAAATTTTTTCAAGATGAAGTACTGTCTCTAATTCTTTTCTATGTTTGAGCAAACTATTTGCATTCTAGGTCAAGATTTTTATTGGTTTAATTTTTGTGGCTTATTTTCGTTTTGCCCTTCTTGCTTATTAAATTTATTAAGATTTAACGACAAATTACCGGTAATGTCACCAACGGCATTCGAATTAGTTTTCTTTACAGACATATGATGTTGAACTTGATTAGTACCTTTAGTTTTAGTTTCAGGCAAATGAAGGTACTCCAGATTGCTGACTTACATTAGAAACTTCTTTCTGAGGAGCAGTAGAAGCAGTTGTATTTAAGCGTTTTGGTTGTTTTTATAGCATTTATTTTTCTCGGTAGCGTTTTTAATTTGTTGGAGCTGTTTTGCCACTTCACATCCCCAGTAGTTCGAAGGGTGATTCTGATTGCAGTTACAGCATTTTGATGGTAGTTCGGTAGGTTATCTGCAGCTTACGGTGGTATGATTTCCAGCGCACGTCAGCTACCTTGGTGGGTTACAACAGTAGTTTCTAGTTTGACAGATTAGATGGTTTGTTGGGCTCGAGTTTAACGACGGAACTTAAAATGGTATTTTACCATTACGTATATATCACGCGATTGCATGTCCTTGTACGAGTTCCAGGAAATTTTCGATTCGTTTAATTACCTTGTGAGTATTATACAATCCGAACTGTCTGAAAGATTTATTTTGTTGAACTTGGGCCAGTGAGCTTAAGTGCGAAAGAATTTTTTACTTCTTCGTTTATAAAGAATCGCATCAAATGTTGATTAAAATGGCGGAAAGCTTTTATAGCTATTTTATTTTCTGCTGTTTCAGCCGGACTCGGAGACTTCAGCGTTACATCTGCTTTGCGTTTTTTAATTGCCCCACTTTTTTTTCTTTTTTTAAACATAACTTACTTTCTTTTCAAAGGGTTATATCCACTTTTAATTTTGAAAAAAAAATCGATTTTTTAGCGTATTTTGAATACTGTCTGTAAATTTATAAAAGCCTCCGAGCGTTTGAAAGTAGGCAGGGTAGCAGCTGCGCCTTAAATGCGTTTTTCTCGAAACCACGATTTCAAAGTCGGTGTGGAATATTCCTCCCAAACGGCTTTACCCATTGACTAAAATTTTCACATAATCGTTTTAGATACTTTTGTCAGATAATGATCGAAGGTATAAAGTTTCTGATAAGAATTTCGACTCTTTGAGTCACTTTAAAATGTAAATTTTAGTGCAAAAAATATTGTTTTGTTGGAAAGCCGCCATTTTATCTAAAATGAAAACTTTGACTATTTCTTCGATCATTATCTGTAATTTGGATCAGAGATATCTTCCTTACCGCCAAACACCTTTTTGTGGAGCACTTTCAGGAGATATTCTGCAGGAACGACGGAACCCAATATTTTTATTAATAAAATATGAATTTTTAGCATACGTTAAAACGTCGCAAAAATGTTCACATATTTTTTGTATATATTATATTTAAAAAAAACCTGTCTAGAAATAATTAATAAAAAACAAATCTTTTTGAACTTACAAGTGGATATAACCCCTTCAAGCTCTTCTTTGTCTGTATCGATTAAAAAGGTCGATTTTGATGGAGAAGAGATGTTACATTTGCATATTTGGTTAGCGATATCTAGATTTTCATCTTCATATTTAAGTGTCGCATTTCTATTTTTTAATTAACTGTTCAATGTTTCTATTTGCTTAATGCGTTCGAGCAACATACCTTTTTTGGTTACATGGTGTTCCCCCAGCTCCCACGTTAAGTGAAAAACTGCTTTACCGACTGTAAGAAAGGGCAGCCCTGGCCAACAACAACTATGCGTAGTCAGCTGGTTTGTCGTGTGATAGAAGCAGCTAATAACCACTTCAGTTCTGTAAAATATTATAATTTTAGAGCGAAAATAAATGTAGAGTTTTTAATTTGGTATTATTTTTTTAATTTTCTATGTTTATGTGATCAATTATTTATGATTTTCAAATATTGATGTATATAGTTCCGAGTGAATTGATGTATCGCGTGGCGTCAACGATTTTAAGGTCCTCCGCTCACTATTCATTTACTTTGTGCATTTTTTAAGTTGTTTTATATGGGACTCAATACATTCCATGTTTCTGGTATGTAGTCAAATAACCAAACATTGGGTGCACCGCGCCTGACGGTAGTTTAATGATTAAAGTACTCTTCAAACATGATGCTGGGCATTGAGACTGTGCGTAAATCGGTTGTAAAAGAAACTTTGATGTAGTTCTACGCCTTGTACGTGAACCAATATCATTTGATCTGGATGTGTAACGTAAATCGAAAACTAACTACAACAAGTAATAAAGTGGTAAATTTCGATGCAACTGAACATTTTATACTCTTGCAACTTGCAAAAAACGAAGTCAGGGAAATATTTTAAGGTGTAAAACCAATCATATATAATATGAAGTCACCCGGATATTCGCAAAACATGATTTTAGTTATATAGAGGATTGGCAGAGTTTT
>NW_017534846.1:6426-13268 GCF_001853355.1 Bactrocera latifrons
TAATATTATATAGAAACCAATTCACCCCGAAATCCGAAAATCTTTATATTAAGTATATTGGTCCCATTTTTGACATACAGACACATCATTATAAGAGAAAGATAAGAAGTTCTTATAAGATTTGCACTTAGTAAATTTGCATGTTCTAACTTAAGTGGCATAGGAGAAATATATGTACATTAACCTTGTTACTATCTAGAAACTGGTTGCAAGAGTCTAAAGCAAAGATTTGGTAAATGAAAAATATAAAATTTTCTTTCTTCAAAGGTAAATTTGCCCAAAAAGGGATTTTCAATTTTTTCCTCATAATGACTGACTTTGAAAACGTACAACTGCAAAGTATCGACACGTTATGAAATGATCCTAAACTAATAAAAGGATAAGAAGTGATTGTGTATACCGTTGGGAACACTTATGTTTAAGATATGTGTACATTCTGTCGATATGTACAGTAGATTAGTAGTCTGCATGCGGTGAATACATGAATTAGGATAAACAAATCTATAAATAAAGGAGCTCTGGGGAACCAGATCTGAGTACTATTTTATAACCGAAACCTTCTCGTTGTTATTTAATCAATTGGTGACCTCTACGTTTCTAAAATACGCGGGTGAAGTGATACAAAAAGTGTGTCTAAAAAAATTTATTATATTAGTAAAATTGTAAAAAAAAATTTTTGTTGATAAAAAAAATAAGATAACAAATTTCAAAACAAAAAAAAAACGAAATGGTTTGCAACACAAAAAAAAATATAAAAACCAAATTCAAATCCACTCAGGTAAGAATATTTTTCGTTTTTACTTAAATATTTTATTTTTTTTATATACAATTGTTTATTTTGTTTCTGGGAGAGTCAATGGAGAAGCAAATAAAATTAGCAGAAGAACTGCAAAAACTTCATTTTAAATCCATGAGTATAACTATAAATGAAGAATTAATAAATTCGGATAAACTCCAAGTTAGTTTGGACAAAAAATGGTCGGAATTTCTACGAAACTATTTAGAATAGTCCAAAGATCAAAACAATTTTTTTTTTTTGTTTTAAATGATGTTGAAGAAACGGTAGGTACGCTTTATTTAACAGCGTGCGTCAAGTTAAGTAATTAATAACTATAATTAAGGAAAACAGTGCACCCAGGAAAATGGAATGCTTTTCAAATCCTGGTTTAGTTCGCAGGCTTCATTTTTATTAACAGAGTTAAAAAAAATATTGAAGACTGCGAAATAAACGAAATATACTCTCTAGATAGCATAAAGAAACTAATAGAAATGATACTGTGCTTGAATTTATTAGTCAGCAGGTTAATTAGTAAATTCTATGACTTAAGAAATAGATTTTACAAACTCAAATTAAAATCCAATAAAAATACAAGATGACATTCCCATTTATTTCAGGAGAATACGCTCAGAGGCAAACTTTAAAAATTATTTGAGCACCTCATAGTCGGCCAAAATGTTTAAGAGACGTATAAAATGTGTGTTTTAAAAACTTGATTAAGAGAATCGGCTGCAAGTTGTATTGCAAATCTGTCTTCAACCTCGTCGAATTTTTCAGTTGCGTGGAACCTTCTTAATGAAAAATTTAAAAATAAAAGATTACTAAATACTTATTTCAAACAAATTATAGATGCACCGGTAGTCACTGAGACTGCCTTAGTCTACAAAAATTTAGAGAAAATATTTTTGAGAGTACATAGACAATTGAAAGGCTCAGTTTATGCAGACAATTTGTTACAAACTTTATTAAACTATACACTTGTGCAAAAATTAGATAATAATTTAAGATTTAGGTATAAAAATTCCTTTAAAAACCCAAGGAAATATCAACGTTAAATTCACTACACTCGTTTCTGAATTATGAAATCCAGTTTTTAAATGTATAATGGGATGTAATACTCACCACAATATATTTTATTGGTATAAATTTAAAGCTCTTTCTGTACAGGACAAATGGGATGCAGTAATAAAAAGCAAATTATGCATCAATTGCCTTAAAACAGGGCACAATATAAAAGAAGCTCAATCATTAAAAATACGTACAATGAAAGATTAAAAAGTGATTATGAATATATCCTGTTAATAACAGCAGTTGTTGGTATAAAACGTCGTGATGGAAGAATTATAACGGCACGTGCCTTATTAGATAGTGGGCCTCAAGTTCCCCTTATAACCAAAGAAATGAAAACCTTCTTCCAGGAGAAAATCCATTACTATAGAAGAAGTTGGACAAAAGTCAACCCACACAAATGAAAGAGTTAATCTTCAATTAAAATCAATAATATTTTACAATAGTGTCTAAATGTGCCCACAGAATACATAAAGCTTAAAAAAAAATTCAGAGAATATAAAACTAGCCGACCCTTTATTTCTAAGATTGATTTACTATTATGCAGGCGCGGACATATTCTTTGATTTCACTGTGGAACATTTTTGGGATTATTGTCTGGGGGATRAGAAATTCCAAGTCAGGGTGATGGTACTAGGTCAGTATAGTAAAACCCTCAAAGGGTTTGGCGTTCGTATGTGTCACTTTTAAATAAATATGACCTTTTAAATTTTTTCCTTATCTTGATGTTTTTTCGCTTAGTTGTAACATTTTGGCAAAAACTAAAAAAAAAAAAATTCCGAGAATGCTCTTAACATCCTTGCGACAGAAACATCGTAGTTGTTAAAACGATACTTTCCCAACAAGCCTTCTATTACTTCTTTGATTGCCTGCCATGCATTCAATTCAGCGTCAATCAAAATATTGTTGAATGCGTCACTTTTAATCAGCTTTCGTATATCTGGACCATTTAGTACGCCTGATTGGAAAAAATTAATTTGTTAAGATGGAAAACCATGGGAAATAAGGAAATATTTTAAAAGGCCATAAAAAAAAACTGACACATATGAACGCCAAACCCTTTGAGAGTTTTACTATACTGACCTAGTACCATCACCATGACTTGGAATTTCTCACCCCCCTGGTTAGCTGTTGTACTGTGTTTGTTAAAATAAGCGTAGAGCAGTGTGTTTGGGTGATTGATTTACGGGTCAACTAACATAAGCTCCAAATTAGCTCACCTTGGTGTTGTAAAATATTTATATGAAAAACCAGATAATCAGCTACAAAAATTCAATCAAATTGTGAGGAATACTTTCATAAAAATTATAAAATTTCTGTAGATGGTAAATTTACTGCAGCTTTATCATTAAAAAAGAAAATATAATTTAGGTGATTCCTTCTTACAAGCAAGAGGAAGATTCCTTTCTCTGGATAAAACTGAAAAATAATGAAACTGTGAGAGAGGAATGTAAACAATTTATGACTGAAGTCATAAGATTGAGTAATATGGTGGAAATAAAAAATGACAATAGGTTTAAGTGGAAATATTATTTACACACCATTGTGTACTTAAACAAGATTGCACAACTACTAAATTAAGAGTCGTTTTAATGCATCCTATACTACAGACAAAAATATTTCCTTGAATTCAATAATGTATTCTGGACTTAAGTTGCAAGAAGGTTAGGTAAGGTTAGATGGCTGATCAAAGATCACTCGTGGACTAATAGATGTAGACCTTTGTGATGCCATTGAAAATGGAACTCCAGTGTTGGGACTTACAGATCGGCAAAACGCTTAGTAGCCAATTCAAATTTGCAAAGGCGCTTAATTTCTACACCCGTCAGTTTGGTAGGATGTGTGAAGTTATGTGCCCCAAGTCTTGACCTTCCAAATGCGGGACAGTCCAGAAGAAAGTACTGGCTAATTTCTGCCGCATCTTCTTCCAAGCAGCTTCTACATACGGTATCCGGTAAGATTCCCAGTCCTACAGCATGTATGCCAATAGTGCAGTGGCCCGTCAAGAGCCCCACCACTAAAGAGAGGCCAGCCTTACTGAGGGCAAAGAGATCGCTAGATCTCCAGCGATCTATCGTGGACCAAAGTTCGTTGACCAAGCATCCGCAAGGCCTAACTATCCAGTAGTAGAACACAAGAGGACACAGGAGCCCTGACCCGTTTCCATTCCACCGATAACGACTCTATAGTGCCTTTCCTTGTTAGCTCATCAGTTTTGCAGTTACCTAATATTCTGCTGTGGCCCGGCACCCATAAAAGTCTTCTAATAAATATTGTCGCTGCCAGAGACAGTGACGCCAGAYACTCCAGAACCAACCCTGAACGTACTGTGAATGAGTTCAGGGCTAGTATCGCCGCTCTGCTATCTGAGTTATTGGTCACTTGTTTGAAGGTGGACACTCTCCGGAGCAGCAAATCTGCTGCTACCTTGATGGCTGCAACCTCAGCCTGGAAGACACTGCAATAATCGGGAAGTCTGAAACTGG
The DNA here is from genome assembly GCF_001853355.1 of Bactrocera latifrons. Lineage (NCBI taxonomy): Eukaryota > Metazoa > Arthropoda > Insecta > Diptera > Tephritidae > Bactrocera > Bactrocera latifrons. Next base: position 10,759 of record NW_017534846.1, read on the forward strand.
AGTTGGTGTGGCCTTCTGTAAAGCCGTCCACCACACAAAGACTCCATAGAACATTATGGGCTTTATAGAGCCAGAGTAACACCTTCGGTTATATGCCCCACCTTTTGCCAATAGCTTCTTTAAAGCAGGATAGGGCAATCGATGCCTTTTTGGTTCTCTCCTCGATGTTTGGCTAGCATGAAAGCTTGAGGTTCGATTCAACCCCAAGACCGTCAAGAGCAGTTACTGCCTCCAGCAAGACATTGTTGAAAACTCCCGCGATATCAAGGAAGGTCCCAACAGCAAAGTCCTCAAGGAAGGATTCATAGTTAACCAGAAATTAAATGACAGATTGATACTGACCAAACATTGAGAAAACGGCCTTAATAGTTCTAATACTGTAACATACATTCACGCGTATTCATTAATTTCGTTCCGGTAGGCGAGTTAAATCGTCATCGAAGCATTGTTAACACACAAAAATGACTTGGAGCACATTTTCATCTGCGCAAAATCGGAACAAAATTGTTGACTTTGTCAATTATGCTTCTATTAACCCCTCTTTTTAGGCTTAATATGATGTATTTATTGAGTTTTTAATATTGCTTATACCTTCGGTTTCTATTGATAAATGTACGTGGTTCAATTTCATTTGATGATGGTAGATTGTGTGAAACTTTTTGAGAAGCATGCCAGCAATTACAATTGCTGGAACATAATAATCAATGGAATCTTATGATGAACGATGGGATAGCTACTTCGCATGTCACTGAAGTTCGCACACTTTTCGCGATGACCCTTTCAGCYTTCAAATCCGTGTCAATTATGGAATACGAACAAAATTACATTGCCGAAGACATTTTACATCGTATTCGATAAGAATTTGAAATTGGCAAATTTCGGTTCCAGTGGTTGGATATCAATTCYACCTGCCTTTTGTCCATTCACTTCAATGAAATATGAACTCATCACGAATGTTTATGTCAGCATTGGCCAGATTATCATAACTACGATTGCATGAGTGCGCGCTAGTTATACGTGGCGTGTTCTCGAGTTGAAAAACATCGCTGGACATTTACGCACCGGAATAGAAACCAAAAAATTTTGTTTATAGAATTGCGTTACATTGAAAAAAAAAATTAGAAAAATCGAAAATAACAAACACACATAATTTTACGCATAACGACGCATTCGGGGTCAGCTAGTAAAAAATAAATTTTGTAGTAACATTGTCAATAAATTATAAAAGATAATGAATTATGAAATTTGTGAACATTTAACACAAATTGAGCAAATCGGTTGATTAGTTCGAGCGGAAAAAAGTGTGTCTTGAGAAGAACGCATTTAAAGTTTGAGATGTGCACTCTGCGCGCCGAATTACGCGATTACCTTTCAATCACTGTTTAAATACTGACTGAATTATGTTATACTACATTATTCATAAGTTCGAATTTGTAAATTCGACGCTTCTCTGTTAATTTCGTGAAAATTTCAAATATCTTTGCTACGCAAAATCGTATACTCTAGATTGCCCATTGCTAAAGTTAAAAACTCACCTCTGTCTACCTAGTTATTTGTCACGTCATTTGCTACCGAAATGGTATATGTGATCATGGCCGTAGGACGAACCGTTCCCGAGATACGAGCAAAAATTCGGCACGCCACAGCGCAAGGTGAAAATCGGCTTGCGGCCACACTTATTGACGTTGATTTCGCCGAGTGCTATCACTCACATTCATTCGGATAAGCCAAAGGACACGTTTTGATAGGTCTCCACACAAATATTTTTTCATCGAGTTYCTTCACTCTTGTCGGTGATTTCGCCGAGTTCTATTACTTACATTCATTTCCCTGCGCCATACGACACGTTCGGACTGGTCTCCACATAAATGTTTTTTCATCGAGTTTCTTCACTGTTGTCGTTGATTTTGCCGAGTGCTATCACTTATATTCTCTCTACAGAACACAGAACTCAAAATGTCTGTATCTAAATTTAAATTTAGACAAAAATATCCTGTGTTTGGCATATATCCGTACAATCTCTCTGAGTCCCAGTTACCTACTTACCAGGAATCTCTTTTGTGTTATCAGTTTGAAAGATTTCGTATAGGGCGACTCCGAGGCGACAACTATGAACCTAGGAGTAAAGAGGTTCCAGAAATAAATACTTTCAAAAAGTCATCTATTCCGATGGTCTCACACACCAGAGTTGTACAAACTCTCAACACATACCATAAGAAATTTCTGACTCTTAAACAAATGTTTTTAAAGAACCCAATAGGTTTGAGCTCTAAAAGATACGACTTTGTCTCTTCCGCCGGAAAATTATATGACATCGCTGCTTGTAAATGCATTTATTTTTCTTCTTGCACTTCTCCAAAGGAAACACTATCAAAGAGGAACATATTTCTTTTATAGCGGAACCTGGTTGTCATTACTTTGGCCACGTCACCTCTCCTTCCGGGTCAGCTGAGGATGAGACGCAAGCTATATGGCAACATTTACAAGACAATTCTGTTGATGTGGAACAT
>NW_017534846.1:13563-18160 GCF_001853355.1 Bactrocera latifrons
TTATTAATCCGACCCAACTTAGCACAGACTATGCTTATATCTATAAAATATCAGAAGCTGTTATTTCCGGTCAATGTTCCTCAGATTTAGCGTCGATGCATCCAGGTAACATGTGCAAATCTCGCTGGCTCHBCTGTRCAAATAGAATTCTGAGATTATACATTTCTASTSACAAACCAACAAAAGAAATAAAGATTTTGGTCAAGTACATACTTACAGTTTACTCACCTTTGTGGTTCTCAATAAGATTGAACAGCTCAATCAATGATGGCTCGCGCCATCTCTATGCTGCAATTCAAAGGTCGAGATACTTACCTGCTAAACTGCGCAAGGTTGTCCATTCCACCATTCAACAGAATGCTTCATTTGCTCTTCCAGAAAACATCATCCTTAGTATGATGACTGACGAACGGATAGAAGTCAGAAAGTTGGCCCTTGACCGTCTTCTGGCAGCCAGAGAAGCAGAGTCTGACACTGTAAATGGAAGGGTTAGATGTAATAAAGTGCCTAAGCCGAATTTCAAAGCTAATAATTATTACAATATGATTAACTGGAAGACTATTACCTTGACTGTTCCACCAGTTCTTTGTTCAGTTTCTAACGAAGAACTCATAAAAGGGCTGTCGGGTGACACTGTAGAGGTATGGAAGTTTAGTGAATTCCCCTCTCACACCTGCAACAATTTTCACTATTCCATTTCGGTAGCAAATGACGTGACAAATAACTTTTGTTTTATACATTTTGCCATGTGATGCGTATTTCAGGCGCTAGGAAGACAATTTCACGATTTTAGGCGAATTTTCGAAATTTCAAGGCCGGAGTTRGGGTTGAAGATGCAATCCGATCTCAAAACAAAAAGTTGCATTGTAAGCAGGAAGTACTAAGGCAACTTTTCCGCACTATTAGATATCACGAATCGAAAAAAGTCCGGAATCGACACACCCTACTCTCCAGTGCAGTATTGCACGCCGAGCTGAAGATTTCGACCCACCACATTCGCGGTGCCCAACGCGTCCAGCCAAGGTGCGCGTAAAAGAGTTTGCCAAAGCCTCCTGCGGTAGCTTTTCCAGTCCATGTTCCTAAGATTTCTGAATAATTTTCCAGGCGGACCTTCTTCGACCCGATATACCTGTGACTAGAAAAGAAGTGATCATCGAGGACCCTCCAGTTTGAGATCAGCGGGGCAATCACGTGAGAGGCTACGGTGAGGTCAAGAACCTCCTCCCTGCATACGGTTACAAAAGTTGGACAATTTCACCCATAACAGATGCGAAGATTTTCGCTAACAATAAAATCAAAAAGCGACTCACCTCTATTATTTGTATTCGAGCTACCCCAGAACGAGTGTCGCGTGTTGGAGCCCGACCGATGACGACGGCGGCATCCTTCCGGGATGCTTCAGCTAAGGTCCTCCTTAGCAATACGGGAGGCGAGTTCACCTCATGGTCGTGAGGCATATACGCTGAGGTGAGGTAGATATTTCCGGTATCGCACTCCAGTTTTGCTGTCACTATGTCAGCGTTGCTCAAATTTGGTAAAAGAAATACCGTTATTCATTTCTGAGCAGCATACAGGCTCTATTTCTACCAGCATCTTTTGTCGCCAGCAGCTTATGGCTCTTCGTCCTCAATTCAGAAATCCCATTACCAGTTAGCCACAGTTCCTGGATCAGAGCGACATCGCCTTCATCTTTCTCCAGACGAAGCAGTAGATTGGAGGCTGAAGACGGAGTCGCCCGTCGAAGAACCGTCTGCAGGTTTGGGAGTTTTCCATGTCCATTCCATTTTTCCGTCAGCCTTCTCCCCCGCATCTGCGGCTTGGATGCAAACAACCCTGATATCCGTTGGGACTACCATTTCGAAACCATAGCTGATGGCTCCCTCGGCTTTGCTGAGACGACCGATGGAAACCGCATTAAGCAGTAACAGCGCCTGCCGATATAGTTAATCGGTTCTGTCCAGCCCTATAACCCTCCAGTGCGTGGGAACTGAGGGATGGCAGTACTTGAGGATTTCCTCAATCTCAGTAGAAGGTTCAGCTAGCAGCCCTAGGGCGAAGAGGAAGATCCGCTTTGTCCACGGCCTCCAGTTTGGTTCCCTTCCAAACCTCCCCCACCTGAGAGACCGCCTTCTTATATAAGATGGCCGATTTTTCATCGGCATATCTTATCAGCTTGTGCAGAAATTGGTGCCAACCGGCACTTACACATTTTGGGGTTAACCCAAGGTTTCCCTTAACCACCTCGAGGAAGACTGAAGAGATAGCCTCCGCTACTCTCTTCCTTCTTCGTGTGAGATGGAACCGTCCTCCCTGAGAGCGGTGGAGCACACCAAGTACTCTTAAACCAGCGCTTTTAGCGATTTCGCTAAAAATTGGCGCAGCCCTCGTTCCCAGTTTCTTACCAAGGGAGGTTCCTCCCTCATGCGAACTTTGCCGCTCAACCGCTGGTTCAGCGGCTATCGGTCGTGCTCTCATTCAGCACCTTCTTAGCCTACTCTATCTATATATCTGACCAATATTCTTACCACCGTAGCGCTCTACAATCCGCCAATAAACGGTCCGAATTCAGCTTCCTAGCTAAAGCTCCCCTGATAATGCTCCCTGTGGATCGCTTCATAATTCTATCAGAAGTTCCTAGAAGACTAGGTCAGTGCTACCCTTTATAGGGTCATTATACTACTCCTTGTTTGGGCTGATGGATGAAGAGCATGCATAAGTTCTTACGGAAAATATAAAGAAGGCTAAGGAGAACCAAAACTACGTCCTGGGATTGCTGCGAAATCAATATTCAGTGGAAGACGCTACCTTAAATGTTTTAAGACTTCAAAATCAAGCCAATTGGGATAATTTTAAAACAATGAACAACTCAATTTATTCAATGAGTGCAATTCGCGATGACCAATTGAAACGTGAGTTATTCATTGAAGCAGCCACCAAACTCGGCACAACAATACAGACCTTTGAAATGCTTCAAATAGACATTATAAGCGTCCTTTGGAACTCTAGAGGGAACTTCATGGAAAGGCTGTTGCCGATAAAAAAGCTTTGAAGGCCAAATAAAATTAACTTAACACACCTGACCAGAGCTTGCAGCTTCCCGATACTGATGGTTTTTTTTATTGTTTAATATAAAAATATCTTTAGTTACCAAAGCAGAACCCCATTTGTACTCAATATACCCATACCCTCCATTCTTGATGGGTATTTAATCAGCATTAAAGAAACAAATCGTCACATTATTTTCAACGAAAATAAAACAGAGTTTTATAGTATGACTGATGAAATGTTGTAGGAACGTAAACTTTGGGCATACAATCTGAAAAGCTCCATAACACACACTTTTCTCCCCTAAAGCATTTTAAATGAAAATAATCCAAACCGGCATTCAAAATACCTAAAATTCCGCGACCAGCTACCATTTGGTGATTTCCATTGGATTTAGATGGGCATCATATGGTGCACTACGACATGAATACCACCAACCTAATCCTGTTAATTGCTGGTCACGTAATCGTAGCAATTATCCTTCGACGCATGTGTAATGCAGCAATTAACGTATATCCGGCAAATGTTGAAAATGAAAATGAAATAACGTTTTTTTTTTATAACCACCAGAATATTGTTAAACCATAGTTTTCAACAAAAATATTGTTAAAATGTAATAATTATAATTATTTTCTTTTGACGGCCATTAAGCATAGCAAATCTAGAGATATTCGATAATGATTTTCTTTTTCTTTTATTCTATAAAAATATTTATTTAATTAACAAAAATTCGCAATGGCCATATTTKGCAGAAATTTAACTTTATTTTGATTTAAAAATTAATGGTCATTAATAAAAAAATAATAATCTGGACTCTTGAAGGGTAGAAATGTATCTAGTATAGATACTAGTCTCAATGAATCGATTATAATATTTATAGATAAACATTAGAACATTAAAGTTAAGAAGTTCGTAAAATGCCTTATTATTTTTACGATTTAGCGTGACGAAATTGAGTTTTAGATTTTCAGGTGGAAGTGAAGCATAGCCTAAGCGCTTCGCGTTTAAAGCATGCGAGGATATTTTAGGCTCCATCAAAATTGATAATTTTTTAATTACGGTCAGTTGGAACGCAGGCCCCCGATTCGCGGGGCCCATAGTACTTGCTACTCTTGCTACGTGGCTAATCCGGCACTGATTTTCGCCAGCACATCCGAATACAGTCTTCAATATAAATATGTATTTACAAATACACATTTCTATCAGACCTGTAATAAATTTCGGGTATATTGAATAGGACTGCAGTATTTAATATATGCAATGTAACGAGACATCTCGACAGGCTGAAGTTTATGGAATACTAACTGTCAATTCTATTGCCATTGCCAAATCTGTATATGGGCATATGTTATCTAGCATAACATAATCATTTGCAAAAATTTTCATAGAAAAACTGCGGAAGTAACAGTTCATTGCTTTCAATATATGGCATACTAATTAGTATTCCAAAAATTTGTTTCCATAAGCAATAAGACTCTCCACAAGCAATAACCACAGTTAGTATACAATACATATTTTGCCTGCATTCACCGTCGAACTGTCATCGTAACCG
>NW_017534846.1:23665-30424 GCF_001853355.1 Bactrocera latifrons
AAGTTTGTATAATAATTGTATTATTATGTAAGCTTTTATAAAATAAAAAAAAAAATAATAAAAAATATAAGAATTTGTCTATTACAATAAATATGTAGCCAACGGTCTTTTTGCATTTTACTTCCTTCCCAATATGAATAAAAAGACATATATTCATTTTTGTTTAAATAATTTGGGCAAGGTTTTATTTCTAAATACATATGTATGTATGTAAGTATTATTTAAAACATGTGTAAAAAAAATATATATATGTTTAAATAATATGTTGTAATGCTGTTCTTTAACTGTTGGAACTCGAAAAAATAAATTAAATTAATATACATATATGCACCAAATTTAGTAAATTGCGAAATTACTAATTTTTTTCGGTTGTCCAGTTCTTAATTTCGTCTTGCTTGTTTATGTGAAACAGCTGTTTCACTGCATAGTGGTGTCGAACTAATGTGGCAAGTGGTTTGTGCTTTTTTCTTGTCAAATTTGTGAAAGAATAACTTCACAGCAAACCTGTGCAGCAAACCTAAAAAACCAGTTGCGAGGTTTTCTCAGAATAGGGATTTATTTTGTAACGGCAATATCTCCCAGATGGCAATGAACATCACTCTCAAACTGCCTAATATATTGCCATTGCGGGATAACCTTTCTCGAAATGGGGTGGGGCAGGTAGGTTCGGGCTGACATGGAGCATGCTTTGAGCTTTTAAATTTATTTTAATATGTATGTGGAAAATTAAAAAAGCTTAAATGTAAATTTTTAGGAGTGACCCACACTGTTTTCTAAGYAGATTACTCCTATTCAAAAATTGTGGACCTCCTCGGACAGACAGTGGGCGGACTGTACAGTGGAAATAGCTTAAAATTTATCTTTTATAATAAATTAAATTGCAATATGAATATTGAGAAAAAATATATGTTATATAGCATAGTAGTATATATTTCAGCTACAACTTTTCGTTATTAATGACATTCGTCCAGACCACGATTTTTTTAATGTTTTTTTTTCATAATTTTTTTGTATATATGTGTATGTATGTATGTATATACGTTTAAATTCTATTATTTCAGTATGGTTTTTTGTCGTCATATATAGAGATGGCAACGATTAATCATATGTTTAAATTAATCGATTATTTAAATTCGATTTACGATTTAATTGCATCGAAAGACCTTTTCTAATTACTCCACTATTTCTGGAGTAATTGCAAAATAATCGCAAACAGCATTTTGAAATTTAATACATTTTATGTTCTACATCTAAGTAGAGTACAAGGGTCGAAATTGGTCGSACCAGTCATTAATGACTTAAAACTGTGTAAACATGGTTAAATTCTAATATGTCAACGTAGTTTAATATCAACAAATGAATGTCTGGTTTAGTTGTTTGAAGAGCAATGGCGTCAGTTGAAAGCGAAGTGTGGAGATTTTCTAATAAAATGAGCAATAACTACGTTAAATATGAACTTTGCTGCAAAAATTTAAAATTTTCTAATAACACATCAAATAAGTTGCAGCATTTAAAATTAAAGCATGCAGCTGTAGCCTGCAAATTGGTGGTAAGTTGGATATCTTCTAGTTATACATAAATATATGTGTACAAATATAGGTGATGATGAGACTGACACCATGATTGAAATGCCGAGTTGCAGCAGCAAACCAATTAATAAAAGCCCTTTGAAAGAGGGGCCAAGCTTCAGCAGCAGGAAACCGAATGAAAGCAGCGTGAGAGAGCTACCCAGCTGTAGCAGTAAAAATCCTCAATCCCTCATTGCTAACGTCTTCAAAAATATTAAAAACTTTTCGCTCCATGGCTCAAAGAACCAAAAGCTACAGCATGGAATAGTGGAAATGGTTATCAAGGATAATCTACCTTTTGACTTTGCTGAAGGTATATTAAAATACAATACAAAACAAATTGATAATTAATGACGTTTTTTGTTCATTTATTTTTTAAAAAGTAAAGGCTTCCTAAGTTTCATGAAGCAACATTTTCCTCTTTACAAATTCCCAACAAGAAATACCATCAAGGCTCACATTGAAATGTGCGATGAAGAAAAAGAAAAATGTGTAGCGATGCTAAAAACTTTTTTATATTTGAGTTTAACGACAGATATCTGGACAGGTGTAGAAATGAATAACATGCTTGGTGTGACCATTCATGGTGTAAATGGGGCGAGCAATTTAATAGAACAATTGGCGTTAGTAAATTAGCGGAAGCACATACTGCATCACATATTTCCGAAGTTCTCATTGCTGCTTTGAAAGACTTTTCTATTGACGAAAAACAAGTAATGGCTGTAGTTACCGGCAATAGTGCAAACATCGTACATGATTCTTTTGGCAAAAAACGCCATATTACTTGTTTTGCACACACCCTTAATTTGGTATATGAAACTCACTGAAAAATCCTGAAGTAAATGCAGTTGTTGTAAAAAGCAAAGAAATAGTTAAGTGGCTAAAAAGAAGTGCTAAAGCTAATGATGATCTTCGAAATATGCAAGCTGCTGCCGGTGTAGCTGAAGGCAAAATGCTAAAGCCAATTTTGGACGTGAAAACACGTTGCAATTCGACCTACTACATGCTTGAACGGTTCATTAAACTATGTTTATACATATATTAACCAAATACTCCTCAACTATTCTGACGCACCGGTAACGATAACATCTAAGGAAAAAGATGATATCATGGAAATACTCAGTATATTCAGACCATTAGAGGCCATTACTGTACAACTAAGTGGTGAGCAACGAGCAACGTTAAGTCACGTGATTCCATTAGTTCACTGTGGTCGGAAACAAGTAGTGAGGAGGAAGGACAACAATTTTACATCTCCACAAGATGAATTGAGCTTTTATTTGAATTGTCAGATATTAGAACTAAGTAGAAACACTATTGTTTCTTATTAAGAAATGAAAACCGTTTAGCCAAAACTGTAAGGACTTTCAAAAAAGTACTGGCATCTACTTGGCCTCAGTACCAGTTGAGCGGCTTTTCTCAAAAGCGAGTGCAACTGCGACCGAAAACCGCAATCATTTGACAACAAAACCTTTATCGAAATTGCTTTTTCTTCAAACTTGGTTGAACAGAGAATAAATTTTCTTGACTTCAATGAATATATCTTCTTTTATGCTAAGACAAATGAATTTTTAAAATGATATTTTAATTTTATTTCCGTTTTTGTTTTTGTGTATATACCAACATAATTTGAATGTCTGAAATAAGAATATAGTCTCTTATATTTTATTGGTTTTATTTTTACGCAAAGTTGCAAATCTTTCAAGCAAGAGGCAATTCTTTTACTTTAAGATTGCCGTACATATTTTGAAAAATTTAATGCCATTGTGCTACTTAACTTCAAATATAGGCCATTTTCTCTTTGAGGATATGTCTGAGACTCTGTGATAGAGCATTATAATACAAGATTCGGCGCTGAAACTTGGTGGTGGTCTTTATGCAATGAAATATGAAAACATTGGAATTAATCAATTAATCGATTTTTTTACACTAATTGCAATTATTTTTTTTATAAATATTGCAATTAATCATTTGATTATTTAATCAATTAAAAGAAAATTTTGCCATCCCTAGCCATATATACTTCAGCAATGGTTCTCATTTCATCATTTCCTCATTTTTATCAAATGTTTATTTTATACGTACTTTATCTAGGCACATCATATCGGTGTAAACTTTAACGCCTATATATTTTTGAATTGTGGTGTTTACAAAATGTGAAAAGTAATATCACTTATCACCGAAGCAAATTTAATAAGGTATCAGTGTCTACTTATTAAAAGCTTCGTTAACAAAAATCTTGATATTAATTTTTACCCTGCTATGATAGCATTTTAAATGAAAATCAGTTATCCTGAGCAAATAAAGTGCTCAGAATCTGATGTTGAAGTTGAGATAAAAATATTATTGGAACACACTGAGTCACGAATGTAATTAATGAACGCAATGAGTCCTCTCATTACTTATTATTATTAATAGGAAAAGGTGGCTATTTTTGCAATTTTTCTGAGCAAGTCAGTAATTTATTTGTCACGACATACTATGTCTCTTTATAACTAATAATAAAATCACAAAATGATGAAGAGCACAAACAAATTTGGAAAAATTCTAGACCTCCGTCCACCCTTCGTCTTGTATGATTTAAATTCAAAAATAAATTCAAGCAACCCTAAATTCAYTAGATTTGCGCTAGATTCTGCAGGATCATTAACTTGAAAATATTCCTGGTATTTCTTCATTCGTCAATCCACAAAATTTCAATTCACGCATTCAACATCGGAATTATTCAAAATGCATCAGTCTCAATTCGAGAGCTCTCAGAAGAATATGCGGAGTCAAGCAATAAGGACGTTAAATGTATCGACTTCATCATATACGAAAGAACTATTCTCTCAATCTAAGATCCTTTCATCACCAGTCAAAGAAAACTATCATGCTAAATTAAATCAATTTTACTGAAATCAGTTTTTCATTTAATTAAATAACATTCAAAGATTTCTCTTTTCGTTTGTCAACTTTGAAAATTTAATAATATTAATTAAAATTCGTTACCATGGGGAGGGTGGCGGAATGAGAAACGGGAGAGGGACATTTTAAGAAGCTTTGGCAAAAGTTTTACTTTAATATAAGCAGTGGAAGTATTATATTATATTTTGGGCGCTGATTCCATACAAGACCGACCACTGTGCGTTGTTCCAAAGATACCTTCCTTGCCTCCTTCTTCTTTATTGACGCAGACACCGCTTACGCGATTACAGCCGAGTTAACAACAGCGCGCCACTTGTATCTTGTTTTCGCTATGTGGCGCCAATTGGATATTCCAAGCGTAACCAGGTCCTTCTCCACCTGGTCCTTCCAAAGGAGTGGAGGTCTTCATCTTCCTATGCTTCCCCCTGCGGATACTGCGTCGAATACTTTCATAGCTGGAGTGTTTTCGCCCATTCGGGCAACATGACCTAGCCAGCGTAGACGCTGTCTTTTAATTAGCTGCCAATGTCAATGTCGACATATATCTCTTACAGCTCATCGTTCCACCGAAGCGATGTTCGGCGTGGCCAACGCGCAAAAGACCACAAATCTTTCGCAGAACTTTTCTCTCGAAAACTCGCAACGCCAACTCATCAGTTGTTGTCTTTACTTCTCAATTGCCTTCTCAGTTCGAAGTAGCATCTGTTGGCAAGAGTTATCTTGGGTTGGATTTCCAGGCTGACCTTGTTGGTGGTGTTTATACTGGTTCCAATATAGACGAAATTATCTACGAGTTCGTACGATTGTGGAATCGGGCGTTTGCCTTCTCCTGACGTTGTACTTTCACTGCCATTCAGAAGGCTGGAGAAGTGTTCCCTCCATAATTTTAGTATGCTTGGGGCATCGATCACTAGATCACCTTTGGGGGTTCTACAAGAGTATGCTCCGAGTGCTCTCAGAGAGCAGGAGTGTAAGTCGAGTAGAAAATCGATAAGTCATTATCTCCACCCACTTATAATTATGCTAAAAATATAGAAATAAGATTTACATACAAAATATTAATTCGACTATTTTAATTCAATGTGTAGAAACTACGAAGAAGGTTAGTTCGATGAATTACTACCCATATGGTTTAATGATTCGATAAAATGCTGACAACTATTTGCTGCAACAGTACTGTGTTGACATGAACGTCAAAAAAGAAACGGAGTGCTTAAATGCCATTCGGTTGAACTAAGCCAAACTAGGTTTTGAGGAGTACATCCATTTCCGTGATGCAATTAGAACGGAATGAAATGTAGCTAAATTTGATTGATTAGCTCTTCTACCAGTGAGGTACATAGGAAGTTCACGTATATATACATATATATGCGCAAGATGCAAACACTTGTACTTTACAAGTCTAGACTATATACTTTACTTTTGCTAGTAATTCAAAACGCATTGAGATTAATAACACATCTTCAGAAAAAATCGATGAACTCGAGAAACGAGGAAAGATTCCATCCGGAAAAAATCGACAATGCAATGTGCCGAGATTCTCGATCACGAAGCTAACGATGGTTACCACTATATCTGCGATGATCGAAAAAAAAGAATCGATTTCAATATATTCGCATTCCTTATTCATGAACGGCACCCTACTGTTTTGCATTTGGAGAATGGCCAAAGATTATATTTTACGGATTCGAATGTTGTTCAACATTGACCAATTTCTTTGAGATCTGCCAAAGCGATTCATTTGACCGAACTTTGATTTACTCGGAGATGCCTCGTTATTATACTTGGAATGCTTGATCGAAAAATATTCAAAAACGCAAGCAAGGCTAAGCTATTCCTGGTTATCCGGATTCGCGTTCTACTGATGCTGTTGGGCATATGTATAGAGTTAATCATGAATGCTTCTTTTTGCGGTTGTTGTTGATAAATGTGCTTTCAATTGAACTTAAATTTTTGAAATTTCTACTTATAAAATGCCTAAACAAAGTTTAAAAAGCAACATAATTGAATTTAAAATAAGTTMTGCTATTCAGGAAATGGACTTTATTGAAGGTATGTGCTTATTAAATAATCCGAATTTTAAGAGTTAAAAGATTCTTTGTATAAAATTTGCAGACATCTTGCRCCCTGAACAGTGTCACAATGCAATTGTAAAMAAAAAACAGCTGTTAATAGCAGAATTTCCAATTAGAAAATATAAATGGAAATGCCATTGGCTTAGATTTATTTATTTTTTCTGCTGCCATTTAGTAAAACTCCAACGACTTTCTAACACTGGAAATAA
>NW_017534847.1:0-3313 GCF_001853355.1 Bactrocera latifrons
TTTTTTTTTTTTGTTTTTGGAATTTCTCACCTCCCAGACAATAATCCCAAAAATGTTCGACAGTGCTATTTACAACTTACATCAAGCAGCAATCAGAGGTATTTTTATAATCAACCAACCAAATTACTGTGATTGGTATACATATGTAGTTTTAATAGATATTGTAATATTTGATAAGTACATCTTTATATTATATATGTATGTGGATTATCCCGATATACATACATATAGAACCTCATATCAATATTGCGTAAAGATATAAAGTTTTATTACATTTAGTATTGTTATGACTTTAATTGTAGTACTCTCCCAACATGTTTCTATAGAGTATTATAATTTTGTTTCCCCTAATTGTAGTTTGTAACATCTAAAACTAATTGAGTTAGATTTAGGGTTATAAATACTTATATACATATATAAATGATCAGAATGAAAAGGCGAGATGAATTCCGAGTGACTATCTGTCCCCTTTCGTCCGTCCATCTGTCGGTTTGTGTAAGCGGTAACCTAAGTAAATGTTAACTTATCCTGATGACATTTAGTACACGTGATCTACTCCCAAAGAGGTCTTTTAAGCGAAATTAACCTTACACCGTGAGCTGGGCACAGTGCCCATTCTTAATTTTGATATTGAATTTCGGTGGTTTGGGCAATTTGAGCAATTTTCAGCATAGTGATAAACTATAAATTCAGTTATAAGTTGACAAAATTTTAGGTATGTATACAGCTCTTATAATAAGAAAGCAACAGCGTTTTATATGGTTAGTATACGTGACTTGGGGCACTCAGTGCCCATTATATTCTTTCATATATTTTGAATGAAGAAGCGTAATTTTCTAACGGTGGTGATTATTGTGCATTTCTAAGATGTTCAAGTGAACCGTTCATTTTAGTTCTGACAAAAATAATTTTTTTAAATTAGTGAAGAATTGGCGGTTTATTTGGCCAACTTACGGGATGAATAGAAGAATAGAATAGGAAAAGAAAATCGGAATATTTCAAATTATTTCAATKCTAATGAAAGCGATGATGATGATAGTCGAAGATACCCTAAATTTGGTGCCACGAATCGATACCCAGTGACCAATCGGACTTCAGATATGATAATGCTCAGCCCAAATACAGCTATTGAGAGTAATGGTTGATAAAAACTTATGGTCAAGGAAGTAACAATCAAACTGTATGRWGGTCAAAACTTGAAAAACGGCTGTCGGAACTGCATTATTAGGTCATGCTARGGATCTTTTTGACAAAACGAATATGTCCTTTTATAATGTAGTGATGTCACTGTCGGTTTGAGCCATTTTATACGCTTTGACGAACTCGCGCTGAGAGACTGCGATACCATTCGTCCTAGGTAAAGAAATAACAGTTGATGAGCAGTTACTTTCAACATAAAGCTGATGAAGCTTCCGCCAATACATTCTCGGAAACTCAGTAACCGATATTTGGAGAGCGGTGTGAATATTACGATGGACAACTYTTGCACAAGCTATGACTTGGCGGATGATTTGCTTTTGCGGAATACCACTTTTATGGGCACAATAACACAATAAGCCGCAACTGCCAAAACTATTTACATCCTCGTGCTAGTGCTACCAACTGCTCATGTCAGCGAAGATGTAAATCCTGTAACAAAAAAACCACATGTCATACATGATTACAATGTACATGAAGGTGGTGTTGATACTTTTGACAAAATACTACGTAGATTTTCTGGATTGCTAGACTGGCAGTTTTTTTTTTTCTTAGTCACCCTATGTGTAACACCAATAAGTCCAAAAAGCGCAAAATATTTTTAAAAGAACTCTCTATGGATCTAGCGCAGAAGCAATTACAAAGCCCATGCAAAACAAAAATTAATTCAACTAAAATTGCAATGGACATGATAAATTTTAAACGGGTTCTGCATTGGCAGTTCATAACGGTCAACAACAGAAGTTGGGCAATTTTTGGTCAAGAGATGCCCTACTTTAAGAGAATTCTTGCTGTATAATTCATTCCGTTAATAAGTAATTAATATTCTTAATTTGTGTACTGGGAAGTGAAAGAATCAAATGGAACTTTAAATTGTGTTATATGAGAAGAAGGCGTGGTCCGGTTTCGTCTATTTTCACACTGTAACTTAGGAATATTAGAAAAATTACGCATACCAAATTTAGTCGAAATCAGTTAGTCGAGTTCCGAGATATAGAATGCTTTGTACTAAAGATAGTCGAAATCGGTAAGTGGGGTTTTTAGATATGGGATTTCTYCAAATCATGGGCAGTGCCAGGTCCATCGTCCAATTTTTACACTAGTTCTCATAAAGCCTACTCATACCATCTCGGAGGAAAAACTTAGTGTCTCTGGGCGTAATTAGTTATGGATTTATTACGCTTTTARTAGTTTCGAACTGTACCGTTATATGGGGAGTGAGGGTAGTTATCTTGAAATTTCATCAATTTTCAAACTGTAGGTTTTGTAGTTCTTATATAATAGCGATTTGTGGGTGTGGCAGTGGTCCGAGTACTCCCATTTACAAAATTTTTTACCAAGGAACGTTCACACAAAGTTTCGTTAAAATATCTTAATTTTTACTCAGGTTACAGCTTGCACGGAYCGACGTAAAGAAAGACAGACGCGGATTTCAACTTTTCTCGTCATCCTGATTATTTATATATGTATATACTATATATGTATATACTAGAGTGATTAAAAAAAAAATTTTTTTTCATTTGGTACTCTAAAAAATAGGTTCCTAGATACCTCTAGGGTAGCCTCTCCAAGAATGAGTTTTTAATTTTAACGGGAAGGTCCTCCTACTTACAGTTTTATATTTTTTCTTATTATCAGATAAAAAACTTTATATTTCGCTTCCATCTAATTGACGAAATATTTTGTTCCTTACATTTTGTAGAAAATTGAATGCTCTACAAAAAGGGTCTCTTACGATTTTTCGTAAACCCAACCGTTTACAAGATATTAACGGCTAAAGTTTGATTATTTTTGGGAAATTTTTTTTTTATGAATTTTGTAACTCRATGAAAAAAAATCATTATGAGCAATRAAACCTATCGTTTTGTAGGAAATTTACTGCTCTATAAAAATGGTCTGATATGATTTTTCGATTAAGTTAAGCGTTTATGAGATATTCGTCGTCAAACATCAAACAATCAAATATATCCCATTTGCACATATGCCGACTCCATTTTCAATTCGGTAATATGAATTTTTATTTTTTTTTATTTAATTTCCTAATATCATGGCCACTACTGTTTTATCCTGTAAGCAAATAGTCTCGATGCCAAAAATGTTAATTGGCCATGCTAAA
>NW_017534847.1:8028-24347 GCF_001853355.1 Bactrocera latifrons
GAGTTTACTGTCGTTGAACCCCATATCGGGCTCAATCCACTAGTTGCTTGCATGATATCGTTTGTGGTGAAGTGTTGGTCAGGTGGAATATATAAGCATATTACGTGAATTCTTTGTGTTAGAAATATTTCAATCGATAGCACAGCCAAGTTTGACTGGATATGTTTCACTTTGTGTGGAATGTCCCTTCTTAGTAACACTCCAATGCCTTGTTTATTTGTTTTGTTATGTGGAAGGTTGTGGAATATACCAACGTATTGTTTGGGGGTATGAGCAGTCTATTTGTAAGCGATATGTGTTTCGTTTAAGAGTATTATTGATGGTGCGTAGAGCTGGAGTTCGTTGTAATTGTTAATGTAGCCATTTAGGTTCCATTGCATTATCGTACACATTTTAAGAGAGTACTTTATTTATAACTAGAGAGATTGAAAAAGGGAGAAGACGAGAAAGCTTAAGAGAGAATGAGATATCAACTAGAATGAGTTGTCAGCTTGGCTGAGTGTCAACTGTTGAAAGCTCACCCAAGTGATTATTGAGGATCTTTGCTGTATTCAAATTCGTTATTTTCTGTGTTATTTTGTCCTTTTTGTTCGGAATGTTGGTGTATTGTGGGTGTATCAGAATCATGCATATAGCTATTGTAGAATGCCTTTGAGTTAGGTGGATTATTGTTGGAGGTCGGATATTTATTGATGGAATTTAGAGTGCTGAAAATTAAGGAAGATGTTGTTGGACTGAGAAAGGTAAGAACAATTGCGAAGTTATTGTTTATGGGAATATCGTTGTTATTTATTGTCGGTGGAGAGTTGTATGCACTAGTGGAAGGAGTGGAGATAGATGCTGAGCAGTTTTCTGTGTACTGATTGTTTTTTTATTTGGGGTGTGGTTGATGTTTGTATTATTTGAGGTTGCGTGCGGTGTAATTTGAGTTGCTGTTTCTAGTGCATTAGCAAATGATTCAGTTAAGGTGTTGGTTGGAAGAGTGTCTTTGTACTTTTTGACGGCATCTCGCATGCTGCATTTTTGCAAGGTTTTTATTTTCAGTATTTCTTTTGCTTGCTGAAACTTAGGACAAGAGTTGGCGGAAGACGGGTGGTCCCCGGAGCAGTTTATGCACATCGTACGCTGACAGTTTTCAGGGAAGTGTATTGGAAGACTGCAAATAACGCACATTGGAGAATTTCGGCAGTGTTTGGCCGTGTGTCCCAATTTCTGGCACGATTTGCATCGCATTGGATTTGGAATATAAGGGCGCACAGAGGTCATTCTCCATGCGATGTCAATTTTTGTAGGAAGAGTGTAGGAGTTAAAAGAGATAAGCATTACTCCAGTGTATTTTTCTACACCATCTACTACTCGTTTGAATTTGTAGACAGAGGACACTTCACATGACTTTACGCCTTCGTCTGTGAGGAATGGTGCATAGATCATACCTTTATTAGAGTTAAGGTGTTCATTATAGGTCCCCGTGACTGATCCAATTGAGGGAAGATGTTTGGTTTTTATAAATTTGTCAGCAATGAATTTGTTATTTACCAGAATAAGTAGGCTTCCATCATGCAATTCACTAATTTTATTTATGTTTTTGCTTATGGTTGAAATAGCATTGTGAACAGGAAAACACGAGATTTTTGAAAGAGGCTTGGAAGTATCGTCAGATTTTAGCACAATAAATTTTGGATCGTCTTTCTTTGTAGGTGCAAGAGTAGGAAAAATTTCCGACAGTTTTTGATTTACTTTTTTACGCTTAGGTTGGGGACTCTGGGCGAGCAGAGCAAACCTATTGTCCGCGAAATGGGTAGCCCCTTGGGGCATTTTTGATCAATGAACACTCACAGTTCTGTGATTAAGTTTTTCTTACTCACTTATATACGGCAAACCAAATATGTTTGCAAGAGTAGCTTTAGCAAAGTAGAAGCACACGCGGTTTGCAAAATGATTAGCGGAAACTCGGAGATAACAACGACACAACTGCTCAGCACGAATGTTAGTCGGTGACTGAATATGAAATTTAGAAGAGCGAGTATTAAGACGRTTTTGTTACATTATAAAAAYAAAGTACATTTACATATCATTGATCATATTGAATTTATTATATTAATTGTCTGACAACCTAATATAACCCTATATCTATCTCGCTTAATTTTAGGTGAATGTACAACAGTGAGGTGAAGAAACTGGTTGCAAGAGGATAAAAAGGGAGATAACTATGCTCCAATTTGAGTTACAAAGTTGTGTTTTTTCGTTTTTACTACATTATATCCTGATGGAAATAGACATCTGGGTGCTGAAACTTTAATGAGATTATAAAAAATGCGCAATACCCATAAACCGATTATATTGGAAGCTAATGGGCCTGACACTGCACCTCTTTGGGTAAAATTATATGTCTCAGAAGCTACCTAACCGATTTTGTATAGGCTATTATCAAGATTTTCTTATCTTAAATGGGCGAAATGTGACTATCGCCTCGACTACCTCACATATATCCACAATTTTAAATTTCATAGGTTTCTCTCAAGCTAATCTCTATCTGTGTTATACTAAAATGAAAGTTAAAACTATACTGAAGACAGTATGACATTCTGTCAAAAACATCGGTTCCTTGCTTCATCTAGCTCAACTAAAAAAATATCTTCAAAATTCCCTTGACTGTGTACCTTATATGCATGTGAAGTATATTACGCAATCATCTTTTTCCAGTAATGGTATGTAATGCCTAAGATAGATAGAATCAGGTAATATTTCTCCTATTCCAAATACATCTGTTATAAAATTTATCCTTCATATGTTGATTTTTTGCTCATATACTCAATAAAATAATACAAATATATGTCATTTAAGTTAACTGTGTTAATTTTAATTCAATCTCTCGGATACATATTTTCATAAAACTTGGTAAGCGGGTTCTTAGTACCAAAAAAAAAATATCAGTACGTAGATGGGCGTACTCGGGTCATTGTCACGCCCAGAAATCGATCCTAAACTAAAATTTCCAAGGTAAACAGGACTTTTTGAATGTAGCGTCCCCTGGTGGCGCCATCTATATGTCACTTGGTACATTAGAATCTCCTATCTTTATCGATTGTCCAGTGAGAACTTCATGACACTTCATGGATTGGAAGTGAAGTTATTCCGCTTTAAGTGTCAGTATGTTTGAGTTATCGGTGCCAAAATGAGCTTCGAACAAAGAGCCAACATTAAATTTTGTTTTAAAATTGGTAAAACTTTTACCAAAGCGTTACAATTGATGAAACAATATCTCCAAAACATCGATTTGGGCTTACGAAAGGCGTGTGCACGGTTTGTTCCGCATTTGACTGACGACCAAAAATTGCTCAGAATCCAACATACAAAGAACATCATTAAAGAGGTCAAATAGGACAAAAACTTCCTTTACAATATTGTGACAGGTGACGAAACGTGGTGTTTTCAATATGATCCCGAAACGAAACGCCAGAGTGCTGAATGGAAGGCACCAGACGAGATGAAATCCAAAAAATCGCGCATGAAGAAAATTGATGAAATCCACTCCCCATATGACGGTACTATTAAAAAGTATTAAAAGGGCAATAAGTCAACAACTTAATAGGCCAGTGAAATTAAACTTTACTACCAAGATGTCATGAGAGAGCTTTATGGGAGCTGGTGGGGAAATTGGATGATGGGCGTGGTACCTTCCATTTTTTGGTAAAATCCCATATCTCGGARCCCGGTCAAACAATTTCGACAAAATGAAGAACGTGGCACTTTTCTTACATTCTTGTTTCACATTGTGACAATGGACGAAATGGGACAACAACCACGCCTACTTCATATATAGCGCAATTTTAAATTTCACTTGAATCGCTCAGTTTCCAGTACACACATCATGAAACAATTGATATAACGGTTAACAACTTTAGTGTGTGCCACTTTATGATCAAAATTGTTTAAATCCAACAAGCTCCTAGGTACCAAATAGTTGGACCCCAATACCAATAATCGACTTTTGACCGAAAATACCGGTGAATGTGTGATATATATAACTGATATTAAAGGATAATCCTTCTCTAGTAAAGGAATGTCTATATGTCAAAAAAAGATTTTCGAACTTTCGGGTGATTTTGTACCGCAAATATCGGCCAATATGTGAGTTATCCTATTGAAAATATGAGAGCGTGTTTTACTCATAACAGCGTACATTTGTGCCTAAAATATATAAATTTGAGAAACTATAAAACTAAAAACAAGATTTTCGGACATCCGGGAAATTTTAATAATTGGTTTTACATCTTAATAAAGTATTTCCCTGACTTAGATTCTTGCGAGTTTCAAGAGTATAAAATTGTCGGTTGCACCTGGCCTTAGCCCTTTCTCCGGTTGCACTCGAACTTATTCCGTCCTTACTTGTTTAATATAAAATTTTGCCACCAGCTTAAGGAATTTCGTCGTCTTTGATTCCTGCAAATTGCAAAAGTACTGTTACTTGTTAGTATAAAGTTTTGCCAACAAAGTATAAAATGCTCAGTTAAATTCGTAAAAACGGAATAACGACGGATCTATGCCGGCCAAATGCTTTCAGATGTTAATGATACACCTTAAACGTCCAACTCATATACAGTAAAATGAAAGAAACAGATGGAATTTAATAAGGGTTAGCCCAATTCAGATAACTTTTGCACTGTAACTGCACTGTAACAAGATAATATTGAAATTGGTGGATTCCTAAAACCAACTTAAGGTGATTTCTTATTATATACCACATAACAACCTTGTGTGCCAAAGAAAAAGTGTAGCTAGTTTCATCACGATATCTCAATATTTACTCTAGTTATCGCTTTCAAGGAAAAAGGAACTGACGACAGTCACTCGGGTTTTGACTTGTCTCATATGCCTGATTATTATGTTTAGGAAAAATATTATTAAAAAACAGAAAATGGGCAAAAAAAATACTTATATTTATTTATTCATGAAAATAATAAATTTTCGGTGGGAAGGAATTTGGAGTGCACCAAATCGCAATATTCAAAGAAAACTGTCCACATAACCTATAATTGGCCGAGTAATCCTCTGATTCCGGGTCGAAAACATAGACACAAGTCTCATCAGCATACGTTTCATGATATTCGGGTTGGCGTGTTGATAATCATTTGAYGTTGATTGGTTTCATGGACGTGGATCGTCGTCAATGCGTTCTGGACCCTCTTTGAATAATTTAAACCAATCAAAAACACTTGCTTGTGACAAACAATAATCACAAAAGGCCTTTTCCAACATTTTGAACCTTTCGGCACTAGGAATTTCTTTCCTCACAAAAGAATTTAATTCTTTCCATACTTTTTACATGGGAGCTTGGATCATTATTTGTAATTTATTCTCATTTAAAACGAAGTTGTAACGCCAATATTATCTTGTGTACCAAGTTTCATTATGATATCTGAATTTCCACGTAAGTTATCGCTGCCACCATAGGAAAATGAGATGGGAAAAGTTCAGGAAGATCCCGTAGAGTCCTCGAGTGATGTAGGAAGTATATACCGCAAGGTGAGTGGCTTTTGTGGTCTGAGCTTGCAGACAGACTCTCAAAACTTTTTACTGGGAGAGAGAGCTCTTGAACGACCTTCAAAAAGACGCAGATAAAAGAATTGTTAATGCGAGTTGGTACGAGACAGCAAGGCCCCAAAATGTATGACAATACTTGGAAGTGACTAGAATGCACATCACACAAAGGTGGGTAGCCCATTACTAGGCGCTAAGCTTCGAGCAATTGAGGTAGCAACTGCTGGCGTCCGCCAATGATGTTGATATCATTGGCTTCAATTGTTCAATTTGTATTATACTATATATATATTACCACGATAAGTTACTTGGTCCGCTTGGGACACTAAAATATTGTTCATTTTTACCGCCGGGCACATTTTTGGTCTTAGCAGAATGTTACGTGCTTGCACTTTTGTTTATTCACATTTATACGCTAGTTGGCTAGCCATTCTTCGACAAAACTTAAGTGCTTCGTTAATATACTKGATGCTTTAAAGTAGCATTTATTACGACTCACTAAAGCTGTGTTATCCGCAAAAGTTGAAGTTRATACTTATCTTACAATATATTGTATATAAAAGGTTTTTATGCCACACCTTATCAACAGCATAGAACACGTCTAGAAATACTATATAGCTAAGCAGTACGCTCTGGGCTCAAATGCTTTTCTATATATTTCTATATATTTGCCCTATCGTGCTATGTTTTCACGATCATTATTAGCAAGGTAATCTGCGACTTTTTTCCATGAGATGGATATTATCTGAAATTCATAATTGCATTGAAGAGCAAATAAAGCACCTCTACTGCAATATCTGGAAACTGAATTAGCATTTTTGGGGTAATGTCATGTCACGACTTTTTTTGTATTAAGTTCTTTTATGATTATAATAATTTCAAAATGTGAAGTCTTAAAAGACTCAGCGACTCATTAGCTGTGTTGGATAAGATTGACAGCTTAATGTTGTTTATTGGACAATTAGGTTGAAAACCCTTTTCTAGGAGATTTGCAAAGCAATTAGCATTTTCCTCGTCATTTCGGGCGCAATTTTTATTTAGTGTTTTTTCTGAAACCATGCGGCTTATAATATTTTTTTTTGGGTTGCTAAGACAGCTTGGTTAGTTATTATATGAGTTCTAGTATGTACTCAACATTAATGTGACTATTCACATATTTTTTATATTTTAATCAGTTTTATAAGATGTTAAACCCACTTTTGGATCAACGAATATGGGTTGTTCATTTATTTTTATTAGTACAGGAGAGTGATCAGTGATAGGGCAGTACGTGTATCAACTGTTATGTGTATTAACTGTTGGAAGATCTGCTGTATATATGATRTATAGAGTTGAGCCTAAAACACTTTCCTGTGGTACCCTAGCCTAATCACTCGTTCATCAGATATGAAATTTTATAAAAATCTAAAGGTGGTTTTTAATCATATATAATAGGCCTTCATGCCACACCTTATCAAACGCTTGAGCTACGTCATGATTTTCTTATTTCGTTAGTAATTCTATTTACTAGTTCTATGGTACTATGTTTTTCACGAATCCCGAATTCGTGATGGTATTTTATTATGTTCGTCGAAGTAAGGATACATCTTTGATAGTCATACTTTTTCAAATATTTTAGAAAGACGGCTGTGCTAAATCCTTCCTAGGTTTATCTATCTAGATAATCTGCGAATTTTTCTATGAAACTGGATAGTATCCACAATTAAGAATTGAATTGAAAAGCTAAGAGAGCATCTTTACCGAAATATTTGGTCACTCAAATATCATTAATCTTTTTTAGATTAAGTTCTTTTATGAATTTAATAATTTCGGAAGGTAAAATGTTTAAAAACTCGAGCGTATCATTGGCTATGTCGGGTACGATTGACAGCTTRAATTTGCGTTTAGGGCAATGAGGTTGAAATTCGTTTTCTGCAAAACAACTAGATTTAACACCTCTATTAATATTAATATTATCCGGTCTTGGCGACCATTAAGTTCTTTTAAGAATCTAATAATTTCGGAGAGTGTAATCATAAAAGACATAATTAGGTTGAAATACCTTTTATAGGAAATTTGCAAATCAATCAGCCTTTTCTTCGTCATTTAAGGCCCAGTTTCTATCCAAGTCTCGTACGATCATTTTGRAGTTGACTGGGGGCTTCATGGACTTTTGGGATTTCCAAATAGAATGTCTTGAATGGCTTGAATTTGAACACAGCTTCTTTATATACGTTTCGGTGTTGAATTCTTCATTTCAGCGCTTTTTAAATTTACGTGCAACAGATAGGCATTATCCGGATCATACTACTTGGATCCCGTCTGTCGTCTCAAAAGCCGTCGTGTGTCACTCGGAAGAATGCCTCTTTGACTCGGGGACCATGACTTGTCACCTGTGATTACGTTATTCAAAAATTGGGGATCACTTCCACACATGTTCAAATTTTCTTGGAACACTTCTGCTCGCCACAATTTCTGGACGTCAGTGAGCACTTTTGGAACAATGTCATGAACCATAGATTTTGATAAATTTAACATCTGCGAAATTAAAAGAAAACTTAGACGACGGTCTGAATTCAAAACTTTGCGCACACGAGTCACATATTCATTGTTGGTCGAAGTCGCATGTTTTCCAACACCGGTTTCATCAGCGACCTCTTCCTGGACCTCGAAAAAGGCTTAGTGCCCCGAAACGCACCACTTCTTGCTAAAGCAACATCTCGGTAAGCCTGGTTGATCATATCAAATGTCTCTGTCGCAGATTTACTGAGTTTCACACAGAATTTAATCATGTACCTCTGCTGCAACGAACGCTGCATTCCGGCTTGCACTAATCACAGAAACACGTCCCGCGAAAATGTTTGTCCTGACTCTCCAGGAGCTCGGAGGCAACTAAGCCGCTCGTCTCTAGCTGGGAACGCYCTTTACCGAATACAGTCCGTGCGCGCACGCTCCGAAGTACAGTCGCGGTGTAAGAAAATCTGTCCTAAGCTATTCGTTTTATAAGATATTAGTCCAACATTTGAATCAACGAATAGGGTTGCTCACATATCTTCATTAGTACAGGAAATTGATCAGTATATAGGTCTGTACATTTATCAACTGTTATGTGAGATTTTTCTATATTTTTGATTACAGCAAAATCAATTAAATCTGGTATTTTGTTACGATCACTTGGCCAATATGTTGGCTTACCAAGAGATACTATGTCAAGGTTATTGTATTTGATACAGTTGTAGTCATTTCGGATTAATTAATCATGAGTCTCAATACATATGTTTTGAATTGTAATATCCACCAGAAATCTATCATCAAGCGATTCAAAAAGGTCTTTAAATTGGATGCCTTCCATTTTAAACCGAGGTAGACAGCATTTAGCCCTCAGGTTTGAATCCCCACACCGATTTTGTATAGATATTGTTGTAGCTTGTAACTGCACTGTAGCATGAGATTCTATCGAGTGGTGATTTATTCGTTTTCTAACCAACACTGCTGTTCCACCATGTTCCTTTCCATTTGGGTGATTTGTAACATGCTATATATTCTAAATCCCGGTATAAAGAAATTGTTTTTATTCGTACGGTTTCTGACAAAAGCATAACATCTATATTATTTTCATCCGGAAATGTAATAAGCTCCAAATTATGTTGGTTAACTTCGTTA
Organism: Bactrocera latifrons; assembly: GCF_001853355.1. NCBI lineage: Eukaryota > Metazoa > Arthropoda > Insecta > Diptera > Tephritidae > Bactrocera > Bactrocera latifrons. Next base: position 17,212 of record NW_017534847.1, read on the forward strand.
GCATTTCAGACAGTGGAAGGATACAATAAGATTTCGTGTGTATATACTCTTGGTAGTTTGTGCATTGTACTGGATCATTTTTTGAATGGGTCCTCAACGATAATTTTGCGATAGAGCAGATATTAAAGGTTGTAAATGGAATGTGTTTCATTTTTCATAAGTTGGCTAGAATTTGATATGAATTCTATTTTTAATATTGGTTGTGTGACTTTGTTCCTGTTAAAAATGTTTACTACTGATTTAATACTGAAACCAACTTCTTGCAATGCTTCTTTAACATCATTAGAGTCTACCGAAGACTATACCTTTTATGAAAACTACTAGGCCTTTTGAGCTCTTCAGTTGGAAAGAGTAGTAATTCTTGTTATTATTTGACAAAAATTTTACAACATTCATGAAACATTTTTCAGTGTATGTTTGAATTTTAGTTTCATCTATTACAGTCGAAACTTTCTATAACGAACTCCTATATAACGAAGTTTTCTTTACTTTGAGGGTAAAATAATATCCATATAAACGAACGAATATACGACGAAAACGATAACGAATATTTCCATATCTTCCATATTTCCATCAAGATTAAAATGTTTTCAAACACCATGTAATGAATTTATTCAAATAATTTTTCGTTTTTATTTACATATGTACATCGGTAATAGGCAAAACCGAAAGCACGAGCACAAAAAAGAACCCGCCGCCTCGCTTTGTTGTGTGCTATTGGTGTTGTTATTCTCGCTCTGTTTACTTTGTTGCTTTTACAACGCACAAGCATAGAGATAAGATGACATTTGAATTTAAACTGCGCGCATCGAAGGATTTGGAGAATTACTTTTATACCCTGAACAGGGTATATTAAGTTTGTCACAATGTTTGTAACACCCAGAAGGAAGCGTCGGAGACCCTAAAARGTATACATATATATAAACACTATGTTGAGCTGAGTCGATTTACCCATTTCCGTCTGTGTGTCTGTCCGTCCTTCCGTCTGTATACATACGAACTAGTCCCTCAGTTTTTAAGTTATCGTTTTGAAATTTTGCAAAGCGGGAATCAAGTTCTTGTATGGAAAATTTTCGCATTTGATCTTTCTTTACGAAATTTGACATGGATTACTGGTTACGGTAATTATAAAATAGCCGAAAAAAAATTTAAGATACAATACAATAGTTGAAGAAATTTTGAAGGTCAGATAACAAAACCTGCCGTACAAAGAGAAAAATCAAAATCAAGTTCATATATGGGCAACTTTGGCTAAATATCATTACAAAATTTGACATGAATTCCTTTTGTAATATTACAATGTAATATAGTTTGTAGGTGTAATGGACCTAATTAATATTCTACGTAATTGTTTCAATATTGTAATCAGAATTATCCACTATACAAATAATATATTCTAAACAAATGGTTATTAATATAAGGAGAAAAAATATTTTTTTAATTTGCCATAAAATACTTAAATTTCAAATTTTTCTAGGCGTATATTTATCTATATTTTAATAATAATAGAGCATTAATTTCTTAAACAACTATAATAAATAAATTATTAATTTTTCCAGATATGAATAATTGAAATTTTAAGCATATTTTTCAACCCTAATAAACTGGTGGGTAGGCAAAACAAAATCTAGGTAGACGGTAATTTTGTAAACATTATTGTCCTGTAACCCTAATTAACTGATAAGTAGGAACAAAACAAAACATAGGTAGAAAACAAAGTTGGGAGGTTAGATAAAGTGTAACTGTAGGAAGGACTTTACATATAAGGTTCTAAAAAATTTTATAAATAGGGTGTAAACTCAACGGATTACTTCAGTTTACGCCTACAGCTTAAACTTAGAACAACACAAGCGACTATCAAATTTATCGAAAAAATCCTTTATAAAAAAAAAACATTATTTTTTTTTGAATATATTTTTATTTATTTATTATTAATCTTTTTGTATATTTTTATTGGTATACAAATTTTGTATTACTATATAAAATGCCAAGAGTATCTAGGCAGTCGCTCAAAGCAAAGACGTCGCAATGCTCTGAATCGAAGCCGACAATAATATAGTCAAAATTTGGAAATAAATCGAATGAGGATCGCCGACTATATTGCAAAATTACGCAGTTCAAATTTGGAGTTCCGTAATGCAGAGAAAATTCGGAACAGTTCTGCACGTTCCAAGCAGGAATGCAACACCGCGGAACATCTAAATAAAAGTTTAAAGCCGGAGTATAGAGCAGAGGAGCAGGAACGCAACAACGCGGAGCATTTAAATAGGCGTTTAAATACGGAGTATAGAGCAGAGGAACAGGAACGCAACACCACGGAACATTTAAATAGGCGTTTAAATCCAGAGTATAGAGCTCAGGAGCAGGAGCGCGACACAATGTAACGTTCTGTACGACGCCAGAATCCAATAAACAGAGAAGAAGAAAGGCAATGAGATGCAGCATTGGGGAGAAGTCGTCGAGGAGATCCAATAAGAAGACGTCGTGAACACCTTCTCAAAGAAGAGTGACACGCCAGGCAACAACTTGCAAACGAGCAGAAATCAACGTTGGAAAGAGTACGATTTCATAGGTCGGATGCACTGCTAGAAGAACAAGCACGTCAACGTCGAGCTGTCAACATCTTTGATATGTACGCATTGTTAATAAAAACAGGGCCTACTGAAATATGCGTGTGTTGTGGCGRCACTTGGTTCCTTCACCAAATAAAAATGTCCGACTTCATTAAAGTTCTCGCATTTGGAAGATGCTAGAAAAGTTTTTTACTTGTCATTGAAGTTTCCATCTTCGGACCAAAAAATATAATTTTTGCAACTCCTGTTATCGGATCGTCAAACAAGGTAAAATACCAAATATCTGCCTCTCAGAAGGAGTCGAGTTTTCAGATATTCCGGAATGTCTTGAAGACTTAACGTATCTGGAGGAAAGGCTAATATCTCCGAAAATTCATCATAACTTTAGGATATGAACGACAATGTGCTATTCGTGGAGCAGTAGTAAATAATCCGATTTCTGTTGTAGAGATAGTCACCATTGTTACCACGAAGATTTGACAAAAGCCATATTATTCAAGTGCACCTGAAACGTCGCTTAGAATATCAGCAAAATTTTATGACGGAGACAGTGCGACCAGCAAAAATATTGCAAGCACTGAATTATCTGTTGGGTACGGACCTCTACGTCAAGCGCAACATTCAAATGTCAAGTGATTGGCTGGCAAATGTAGGAAACTGTGCAATTTATTGCGGATCCTGCAGATGAGGCAGCAGTAAGAGACCTGCTTAATGCCCGACATGAAAATGTACAGGAAATGAAAGAGGAATTAAATCCAGGTGGCGAGGAAACTTTGATGGACAATGAACCTGTTGAAAACAGATCGATTGAACGGGTTGCAATAGCACCAGGGCAAGGTAGATGCCCAATTGATGTTACAACCGACGATGATGCTCAGGAGTTGTCGTATCCAACAATTTAATGCGGAAAGAAGAGGACATCCACGAAAAAATTGCGAGTTCTGAAAAACGATGCTATGATCGACGTTGCGCACGTGTGGACGTGCTTCTGTATATTTCTAAGTTCTACGAGTTGGAGGGCATCAAAAATGCTATTTTTATTTGCCTGCGCAAAAAGTCTGAATCAAGAAATATAACTGCTGCCAGCATGATGAAGGCTTTCATATCCTCAAAGGACTTCGATCCTCTCCTGAACATTGGGAGGCTGAAAAGAAAATTGTTTAGCCGTGATCCGTCAGTTCGGATTGCCAACATTTTATATAACAATGTCAGCTGCAGAGACAAAATGGCCGGACCTGTTGGTCATATTAAGGAAAGTAGTAGATAAGGTAGACATTTCGGAAGAAGAGGCTACTGCCTTATCAAGTTCTGAAAAGGCAAGACTCATAAGGAGAGATCCAGTTACATGTTCCAGATATTTCGACAATCGATTCCGTCAAATGCTGAAATTGGTAAAAAATGGACTCTTTCGAGTACATTTAGTAGTCCGTTACTATTACAGAATTGAATTTTAGCATAGGGGATCACCACATTGTCATGGCATGTACTGGTTAAGCGATGCTCCGCAATTGGAAAGTGATGGAATCATCAACACAACTGAAGTTGAAACTTTCATCGACCGACACATTACGACTGATGGGAATGATTTGGACTTACAGAAATTTATTCAGTACCAAAAACACATTTACGAGCTTGCATAAGAGACCTGCATGGAAAACCAGTGTGCCGATTCACCATGCCACATCCGCCGATGCCGCGGACAGAAATTCATTTTCCCCTTGGAGAATGAAGAAGGTATTGAGCAACACAAATTTCAATTTATGAAAATAAAGGAACTATTAAATCTGACGGATCTCGCACAAGAAGAAATAATACGGTGACGGTTACGGATGAGCGGGTTAGCATTGATTATGTAGGATACAATTTTGCTCTTCGCTCATCTGTAAAAAAGCCACACATTTTCTTAAAAAGAAAATTTTCSAACAGACTTCTAAATGCCTACAATAAAAATATCCTTGCACAGAGCAAATATGGATATTCAATTCATTTTGGACTCCTACGCTTGCTGCAGCTATATAATTAATTATATAAATAAATCCAATAGAGGAATGTTGATATTCCTCTACTACTACTGAGACAAGCCATGGAGGAAATAAATGATGGAAATTTCTCCATTAAAAGAAAACTGCAGCACATCGGAAACAAGTTTGTAAACTAGCTCAAGAAGCAGCTTATATTATCTTGGGACTCCATTTATCGGAAGCGAGTAATGGGGAGATATTTATAAATACATCACATCCAAACAATCGARTAAGGATGCTTAAGCCCAGACGTGAATTGGATGGTTTACAGGAGAATTCTACGGACATATATGTACCGAGTGTACTGGATCACTACTCAAAAAGGCCCGATCAATTGGAAGAACTATGCTTAGCAAATTTTGCAGCATGGTTYAGATTTTGCAAAACAAGTAGGAATACTTCTTTTAATAATGAAGACTACAATGAAGTTGAAAACGAGGATGACACGACAGCTGCACCTCCAATGGCATTAAAAGACTTATTCTACGCTGGAAACGTTTTAGCATAGAAAATTCAAGAGCTGATTTCTTCAGAGAAACTGCCATGATGTTTTACCCATGGAGAAATGATGAAGCCGAGCTCTTAAGTAATGATGTCGAGAGTGTTTGCAACGCACACAAGGAGCAAATTGAGCAGAATAAGCTCAAATATCACAAATTTTTATCCAACGAGCTTGAACGGATTCTGGAAAACCTACATGTTTCAGCGGAAGAAATAGCCTCTCAACTTTGGGATCCCGAATTCAGACCTCTAGCTGTTACAGAGGAAGTAGGAGATGTTGATGTTTTTCACGAGGACAACAATTGTGTGGAAGAGACGGTTTTACAGATTTACTGGCAATGGTACAATCTCTTAATAGCAAGCAGAGGGAATATTTTGCTCACGTTATGCACAATGTCAGTAAGAAGAAAATCTTCTACGAATATGKCGGAGGTGGTGCTGGAGTGGGCAAAACCCGGCTTATAACGACTATATATCAGTCTTTGACATTKCGCGCCAACATTGTACCAGGAACTAACCCCGAWACAGCCAAGGTCTGACTCTGCGCACCCACTGGCAAAGCAGCATTTGGAATTGGAGGTCTAACACTTCATTCCGTCTTTTCACTCCCCGTCAACCAGTCCACCGTCGATCTTTGGCCCCTCAATAGTGACACATTGAACACTATTCATGCTAATCTCATAGATATKAGGCTTATAATAATTGGTGAAATTTCAATGGTTGGAGCAAAGATGTTTGCGTATTTAGATTGTAGGCTAAAGCAAATTTTTAGGAGCAGTGCTTACTTTGGAGGCATTCCAATTATCGTGATTGATGACTTAAACCAGTTGCCACCAGTAGGAGATCGATGGATATTTGCACCAAATGGCAATGGTCATTACAGTGCAATTACAGTAACTCCGCTTTGGGATCAATTTCGATATTTCGAGCTTACCGAAATAATACGTCAGCGTGAAGATCAAGAATTTTCCATCGCTTTAAACAACATGTCAGAGGGAAATATGACCCAAGCAGACATCCAATTAATTAAAAGCAGGGAAAAGACCTCTGACGAGATACCCAATGAAGCCATCCATCTCTTTTATTCAAATGCTGGAGCAATATTTCAATTCAATAAAACTGGCGAACACGATGACCGACGAGTTCATTTCGACTGCGAAGGATATTATAAAGTCAAGTTCCTTAACAGAACGCAGCAGAGAAAACATATTAGAAGAAATACAGGGAATGCTTCATATATTGCTCAAAACATCGATAAAATATATGGTAACATTCAACATAAGGACAAGTGATGGATTAGTGAATGGTGCTACAGGGGAACTAATACAGGTGGATACCGAATCGTCTGGATCTGAAAGCACAGTGGTGCGACTATGRATGAAATTTGCAGAAACAAGAGTTGGAAGCTTTGCACGTTCCAAGCAGCCGCATAGTCGCAATGCAGATTGGACACCAATCATGAGCGTGGTCCGATCATTCCAATACAAGCGAAATGAACAAATAACTATAGAACGTAGACAGTTCCATCACGATACATAAAAGCCAATGTGGAACACACGCTCAAGTTGCGGTTCATCTAGAGGGTAGAATTAGCAGATCAGCTTTATACGTAGGATGTAGCAGAGCCACAAATGCTAATGGATTATATATAATCGGGAAATTTTCTCCTCCATTTGGACAGCAGGATCCCATTAAAACTCAGCTTAATAGATTGAGGACAGAAGGCGCGTTGACGACGTGCTACAGATATTTAGCCGAAAAATCGGAACAACGCCTGGATATTTATTACCTAAATGTAAAGAGTCTAAATAAGCATATTTCGGATATCAGATCAGATAAACTGATTTCTTCTGTGCTTTGCTGAGACTTGGACTTTATCTCAAGAAGAATTTCCAATAGAGGGCTATAATCTTATTGCACGCCTTGATGGAGAAACAAGGTCMTCCCGACGACGTCCGGCCAACGGCCTTATAATATACTCAAAACAAGATCGGTGCCCAGATCTATCAGAAGGATCATTATCAAGGAACATCACAGGTTC
>NW_017534847.1:24642-26142 GCF_001853355.1 Bactrocera latifrons
GTCTTCATTTAAAACGGTTGCTAATATTAACGCAACATTTAGAGACTACAACAATGCTGACTGTGTTGTCATAACCACATACAACCCTTCCAATGAAGATATCATCGAAAGTGTTCAAGAAAGTTTTGGAGCACCAGCTATCTTAGGTAAACAATATATTAGAAAATTAAAATAACTGACTACTACAAATAACAAATATTAAAGGCGGCCGATAGCCCATGATGCTAGTGCTGCGTATTTTCTTAGTTTGTATAATAATTGTATTATTATGTAAGCTTTTATAAAATAAAAAAAATAAAAATATTAAAGGAACAAAGTTTTTTCTTTATTATTATAGCGAAGTAAATATACAGTCCCTTGGAATTCGTTATAGAGAGTTTCGACTGTATATTACTTAGTTTTGCTTGGTACATTCTCACCTCGAAATTTGCTTTYCTTTGCCATAGAAAAAATGATACGAAACTCTATTATTGGCTCTCTTTTTGCTCTCAAACGCGTTCCCTGATTGGGTTCGTAGCGATGGAGATCAGGAAATTTTGAATATCTGATATTAGAAAAAGTGGGATGCCAGAAATAAACCGCTATAATTAACTGACAAAATCAGTGTGAAATGAAATTTCATTGAAGTTTATATAGTATATTAATGATTTTGCATTTTAACATTTATATACGCATTTTCAACTTTCCGTGTAAGAAAAAGGATAAAGAGAGCTTAGTCCAAAATTTAAAATATATGAATATTAGTAAATTGTATTTTTTAAATTTAAATTTTGTTTAAGTTTTAATACGAATAAAAATAATATGTGTGCATAAATATTTAATAGAGGTCATATAGTAGTTTTTAAAAATATGTTATTTACTAATCTAAGTACATATTATAATAACATATTTTCAATTATCCGCTAAATAAAAATAAATATTTCATTGTATCAAAACATTGATTGTAATATGTACTTTGTGTAGAAATAATTGCAAATTACAATATGTTGGTGGGAAAATTGTAAGTAGAACAGCATATTTTACTTGTAGTTATTAAAAAAAATAAATTGATAGAAAAGCGTAGCTATAGTATTTGCTTAAGTTATTTACTTGTACTTTTATTAGATATATAATTTGGCTGAGTCGCTTGAGTGTGAGACAAACCAAAATAAATTATCTGTTTGCCTGTGATTGTCACCTTTCCTTAAAAATGACGAGTGGAAAAAAGTTTGATGCGGACACACATTTGCCAAATGCGCCGGCACCCAGTTATGATAGCAAAAATGTTTTTCGTCTCTATTTAATTTATTAAATGGGTACAGAAGATTTTTCATGTCAAAATATTGATAACGAATCAAAATTGCTCGATAATTATTGTTTAAATGAGTTAAGAATCCACCCCCTCTACACGGTAAAACTGGCGCATCCTAATACAACAGCGCAATTCACCACATCTAATGACACTAAAACACAACTCCTCACACCTGTACCCCTACCCACTAACAAAAAGGATGGACAACA
>NW_017534847.1:29447-31546 GCF_001853355.1 Bactrocera latifrons
GGGTATATTAGCTTCAGTGCAGCCGAAGTTAACGTTTTTTCTTGTTTTTGTTTTAGGTTGGTAGTACTGTCAGTAACATTTATGTCAAATTTCATGTCAAAATATTTATTAGTGTGTGAGATACGTGTCGGAGACACCATTTTTATACGATATTCAAGCCGCAGCAAAGATGGAACTGAAGGCCATCCCGGAAAATGATAACAACCAGTGTTTCGAAGATTGGAAATTCCGTTGGCATAATGTACTACATCTAGTGGAGATTACTTTGAAGCCGATGAAATTGATTTGGAAGAATAAATAAAGAATTTTCAAAATAAATACAATGTCACCTTATTTTTTGGGCACAGGTAACAAAATCCTAACATTTTCACCCATACATAAACAGGCGAAAGCTTGTAGAATGACAGAAATTACATTAAGGATGCAATAGAATGAGGGAAGACTCAGGGCAGAAGCCCAGGCAGTTCGTTACGGGGCATCTCGACAGGATAAGATCTATGTCTTACTAACTGTATTGCCGTGCCTATTGCCTGTGGAGACTCCATATTGCTTATTGCTTACAATATATTTAATACTAATTAGTTTTATATTGTAAGCAAAATGCTGTCACTTAAGCAGTTTAACAGCGCAGTTATCTTTTCTATGAAAACTTCGAAGGGGCAACGTATCCCAATTTCACATATGTATGCCGACGGTATTTTCGTTTCGGTAATATTATATGAAATTTAGTAGAGCGGTTGTTTTATACGAGTATTATTAAAATCAAGTACATTTTCAAAATAACATTTTTCCAAGAAATTAATATTTAGTTCAATATTTTTAATTTACAGAAAAATTATGCAAATTAGGTTGGGAAAGAACGAAGTCTTAAATTTAATAAACTTATACAAGCGTAAATCAAAATATCATTGCTCATATTAAATTTATTATTTTAAACGATATATAAAATTTGTGCCACAATATTACTACAATTATATAGTAGTCCAAAAATATGAATTCTTGTTTTTCCCAGAAATACATTTGTAAAAAATGGATCGTAATCCTTTTTTCATTTTCTTCATAAAAGATTTAAGCAGTTCAAGAGCTCAAAACATGCGCTACATCAGCTACCTACCCGACGACATTTGGCAATGTGATAAAATAAATTTTTCAAGAGCTCAAAGCATGCGCTATATCAGATCGAACCTACACCTACCCTACGCCCTTGCGCAAATGGTTATGTTATGATAACAAATGCCCACAAACAGATTTGTCAATAACAATAGATTTGACAGTTAGTAAGACATAGATTTTATAGTATCGAAATGCCCCGTTAGGATTTCCTAAATATTCTACTACTAAAACGGCCCAATGCCTTAGAAAATGCACGAATGTGTCGCCGTGTTATGCTATCCAATTTATTATTTTAAGTACGTTTTTTTTTTAAATTTTCAAATATATTTTGATTATTAAAATTCACAAAGATTAAAATTACCTAATTTTGATTAAAATTTTATTTATTGTATCAAAATATTGGTAAATCTTTTCTATTTTATTAAAAATATTTGAGGAATCCACCTATTTTTGTTTAAATTATAACAAATAATTATGTTTAGTATTGTATACTTTATATGTATAAAAATAGGCCTCTTGAGGCCTCTATACTATTTTTAAGTCCTTTTATTTAAATCTCTATGCCGAAAAATCAACTACTTCGATCAGGTGATCACAGCAGTTGACGACCATATGATTCTTTTGTTACTTGTATGTTTCTGCAATGGACTGATGCTTTGAACCGTTTAATTTCCATAAAATTTAAATTGTATTTCGGGGAACCACTGAACTATGCAAGTGTCAAGTGAAATCATTGCCATCTCTCATATTTCTTGCAGTCGCAATCAGTTGCCTTTGGATATCGCGATAGTAAGCGCAGGAATAAAGGGATGTTAAACTTATTCCAGTGTGAGAGCGCCTCAAAATTAGCGTTTTTTATGACATTTTCCATTATGGCCAGATCAGAAAAAAAGCTTTTTTTTGGCATTTTAAATAAAACAACCAACATTTAGTACGAATAAAAATTATTATGTAGTGGTTACTTATTATATGGAGAAACTATTTAA
>NW_017534848.1:0-1436 GCF_001853355.1 Bactrocera latifrons
ATTCCAAACTAGTTACTGTTGCTCCAGTTGTAGACAACAATTATAAATAATTTTCAGAGCATCCCAGCGGTATATGGTCGACATTGGTAAGCGTCCCCCATTCACTATTATTTTCAGTTAATTTATGTATTTGATCCAAAATATCATTATAACTGATTTCTTGTAATTGTGTAATTTCGATTGCTTTGGGAATTTCGCGAAATTTTTTTAATTCTAGTATTAAGTAAATAATGAAAAGTATTCTCGTGATTAAAATTATGTACCAAAAAAATAAATGTACTGTGATGGTCTTGTTCCGTTCTGCCAAAATATTTATATTATCTAATTTTAACAGTTTATTAGTTTTTTCAATATATTCTAAAATTTCAAAATTATTTGTATGGTTATATTTTTATATGTTATTAAATATGTTCCATTCAATGTTTGATTGTCTATACTATTTTTCCCTGAAACTAATATCCCTCCTGGTTAAACTTCTTTAGTTTGCAAGTTTTTTTCTTTTAATTTTTTGTTTAAAAGTTCTGATAAACATGTTCACATTTTTTATTTAGTTTACAATATGTTTTTGAAAAATCTGTTTTACAATTTTGAATATTAAAAAAATCATTATTACAGTATATTGTGTTCTGGTCAATAATAAGTTTACCATCTAATTGAGCTATGGTTCTTACATCATATTACTTACTTGGTAGTTTTATTTTAGAGTATGTTTATGAATTATAATTATGTGTTATGGTCATTATACCGTGTTGGTAATATGTTATGTTTTTTAGTTCATCAAAATGTAAAATTGTTGGATTTAGAACTCCAATTTCACCAAAAGTTATTGCATTCATTAAATTTTGCAGTTCATGTATATCATATTGATTTCGGTTTCTTTTAATTTTCCTGTTTGTGGTATCAGCTCTAATATTATTTACTGTGTCAGTTAATTCTGTTATTATTGTAAAAATTTCTGAATTTGTTGTTTATTGTTATTTATTACCAGTTTGTCCTATTTGTTCATTAGTTTTTACAAAGTCTTCATAGTCTAATGTACCAGGTATTCATTTCCAAAGTGTTCCTAATTCTTTTATACCCCTTTTTTGTCTAAAATGGGTTTGTTTTAATTGTTCTAATAGTTTTAATTATAAAAATTTCAGATTCTGTTGTGATTTTGTTCGTATTTACTGTAAAAATTTCGCCTGCTATTATATTTTCAAAATAAAATAAATTAGTAATGTGAAATAGGTCCCCGTATTCTTCATAAATGGAAACATCTCCTTTTTCGATAAGTTCGTAATCTTGTCGGGTATAGACTATAACATCAGCGGCTGCTAAGCTGATTAGTGCAGTCAATATTAAAATGATCATATTGGAAACCTATAATAATTATAATTTTACATTATCTTTATCAATAATTATATTTCTATTATTAATTATTATTTTATTCTCTA
>NW_017534848.1:1586-26805 GCF_001853355.1 Bactrocera latifrons
TCTAATTTCTCCTTAACTTGTTGATTTTTATATCTAGGTTGTAATTTATTTCTCTCTCCTATTATTTTCTCGTAAATGATTTCGCCGTGATGATATTGCTTACCTGATCTATGTTTATTATGAAACGTTAGCATTTTCTCCTGTGCTTGTTTTAAAGTTGTTGGCAAATATTCATGGTTTATTTTAATATAAAGTACTTCATTTGGTTTAAAATTTGTTACGGAATATATTGTTGCATCGTATTTTTGGGCTGCTCTAAGTATTGTTTCTAAATTACTGACAATATTGTATCCTTCTATTATACATTTAGCTATTTTAATTATTAATGAATTCACTCTTTCAACATGTCCGTTAATAATGCTGTGACGTGGATTACAAAAATAAATTTCAATATTTAACTTATGCATTAAGGACTTAAATATTGGTGTGGTAAAGCTTGGTTCATTGTCTAAAGTAATTYGTTTTACATCTGTGAAACTTTGAAGCAATTCTAAAACCTTTTCTTCGACATTTGATTTCTCTTCTATATGTTTTAATAAGGCTTTGCCTATTGGTATTTTCTTGGGAAGGCGATCATATTTATTGCATATCATACAATTTCGAACTTATTCTTTCATTCTTTTCCTCAAATTTTGGGCAATAAAATAATTTTTCTATTTGTTTAATATTTTCATTATAGCTTTGATGAGCTCTATTATGGGTTTGTTCGATTAATAAGGAGTGATCTTCTCTAGTAATAATATCAATTGGAAAATGTTTTGTAAATACAAATTTGCTCTGAAAATTTTGTTTGAGAGTTTCTTGGACTTCATGCAATTCTTCAACAGTGCAGTGAATCACTAGGTTTGCTTGAATTTATTCTTTCAAAATTATTAATAAATTTTCAACTGTGTCAAATTCTATTAAATGCCTTTTATTTCCCAAGGTTTCAGTTAACTCATTGACCATAAATCTGTTCTTACACAATAGTATTTGTTGTTTAAATTGATTTATGGGTTTTTGTGTTTCTTGTATTTGAACGCTTTCACTACTCTGTGCTGAATGTTCGGATTCCTGACTCTGGGAATCATCGGAAATATTATATAATTCAAGACAATGCGTCAGCTATAATATTGGTTTGTATACAAATTTTGGAAAAAATTCGTCTATAATTGCGTGCCATCTTTATTAATTTTGGAATAGGATTGCGGGGCGATAAAGCAAAAGTTAATGGTTGGTGATGAGTATGTATTTCCAAATTGGTTACATCATAGAAGTAATTTCGTAGTGGCGTAAAGCTCTTTATCCTTAGTTTCATAATTTCTTCCTGTTTTATTAAAAGTTTTTGAAATGAAGGTAATTGGTTTACCCACTTGCGACAGTACCGCACTCATTGCAACGTTAGATGCATCGGTAGGTTATACAAATGTTTTTGAGTAGTTGGGCTGTATCAATTCAATTTCTGAAGCCAATAGCTTTTTTTCATTTATTCAATGCAGATATTTCTTCCTCATCTAGAGTTATATCAAAATTTTTTGATTTATTTTTAGAAATCCTACCGGTTTCTCCTGATAGGTATTTTTTCAAAGGTTTGGCTATCGCAGCATAGTCTTTAACAAACTTACGATAATATCCTGCAAGTCCCAATAATGCTCTTAATGCTCGCAAACTTTTTGGTATTGGATAGTTTAGGATTAATTTTATTTTATTTGGATCTATTTTGATGAAATTTTGAGCTACTATATAACCTATAAACTCTATTTCTTCCGCGAAAAATTTTGATGTTTCTAATGAAATTTTCATATTAGCATTTTTCAAAATTTTTGTAATTGTTTCCAAATCCTTTAAGTATTGAGTTATATTTTTCGAAAAAATAATAATATCATCCATATAAACGTGACAGATTTTTCCTAYATGATCTCGCAATATATCATCCATTGCTCTCTGAAAAATTCATATTTCCCTTTGATAACGGAAAAAGCTGTTTTCTCAATATYAGCTTCTGTCATCAAAATTTGAAGAAATACTGATTCTAGATCAATGGTTGAAATATATTTTGCTTTGCCCAGATTAGAAAATATTATAGGATAGGTTTTGGTGTTCCATTGTRATTTGTAACCTTTTTTGGTACCACCCAAATTGGTGAGTTATGTGGACTTTTATTAGGTCTTATTATATTATCGTTAATCATTTAATTCATTTCTTCATTAACAAACGAGTTTACAGATAAGGGATATGGATACCGTCCGCTCCATATCGGATCCTCATTTTTTGTTCTTATTTCCGCTTTTACATTTGTCATGAAGGGAAAGCGTGTATTGATATTTGAATGCATTTGAGAAATTTTTTCTTTTATTTTTTTTTTAAGTTCAGTTAATTTTTCATCCTGATTTTCGGTATTTACCTTTTCGGAACTCTTTTCCGAATAATAATCATTATCGTTATTCATTTCTGAGCCTCTTTCACCCAATAGCGAATAGTTATCGTTCATGATGCCTGCAAATTTATCGGCTGGCGTAGTAGAACATTTTCGATCCGCAATAGTTTCTTTATAMTTACTATTTTCATTCTGCTGGTATAAATCTTCAGCTGGCGTTTTAAGACCTTTTTTTATCCCAAAAGAATGTCTCTAAATAAAGACATAAATATTACCGATAAAATCTTCGGCTGGCGGAGTAGAACTTGTTTGTTACACAATTTTAATATTTCTTTCATTTTTAATATTACCTATACTTTTTTCGGCTAGTGTTTTGGAAGCTTCTTGTTCCTTAGTTTTGTTTTCAAAATAAACGTTCATACTTCTGTTTTCATTTTCCAAGTTATTCTTTACCCTATAATTAGTTTTCCCAATGGACACATCGCTAAATGCTTCAATCGTTTTAAGGAAATGGTATCCCAAAAGGAGATCCGATTCTAATCCCCCTATTTCATGGAAGATTTATTCTATGGTTATTATGTGGTAAAATTTGATAATGGAATAACCATTCACGGTTTTTACGCGCTTATAAATGGCAAATTGTTTTTATTATTATAAGCCCCAGGCTTAATGTAGCACGAGGTTGCTCAAGTATCGACTAGAGCTTTTAAGTTTTTATTTAATTTGAAATCACATAGTTTGAGATAGGGGAGTTCGTCCCCTCCTCGTCTAAATAATGGCTCTCATTCMTGTTATTAATTCTTTCGATTTTCTCTTGCGGGCGAAAGATATGGTTTCTTTCTCTATGCCGCTTTTTACCATGTCCTTCCTAATTTTTTACCCTATTAACCTGAACAATACTATATCACACTTAATTGACATCACAAGACAAAATTACATACTTCTATAATAACAAGATGCAGCAATATTTGAAAATTACGTCTCAAAAATCAAATTTGTCATTATTTGAAAATATAATTGAAACATATAAAACCAACGAAGAAATAATATTAATTGGCAACCCAAGTATAGATTTTTAAATAAAAATAATAGAAATATTATTAAAAATTGACAATGACAGTTCAAGAAGAGGCATTAAGAAATTAAGTACGGTATGAAAATGGATTTCCGGTACACCTGAACATGATAATTTTTTTGAATATTACGAACAAAGTAAATTATTTAATAGAAAATAATAATAAACAATGTAGAACTTAATCAGAAATATTTAAACCAACCACAGAATTAACACAAATAATAAAACAATTTGAAGGCAGCTAAGGCGAAATGACAATTTAAAGACAAAGAAACAAAATAATAATTACTGAAATTGAAAATATAATGCAGACTATTAGTCAAAATAATATATTTTTGAGGTTCACCAAAATGTGTACTCGTTATTAATACTCTTAAGACTAACTTATTACTAGTACTTATTACTAGTATGTATACTTCTTTAGATACAGATGTATATATTATATTATTTGTTTAGGTTTGYTAACATATACATATCGTCCCCTGAAATGCAAAATAACGTATCATCAAAATTCGAAATTGAGTGTCTTATTGTTTACGATTCACTACTTCAAATTACATACATAATATTACGTATGTTCAACATTTTCAGGTTCTGTGGTGAGATATAAACCTGTATTAACCAATAGTAAAATTTTATTTCGCTCATGTTCCATTTCATTTCGTGTTTCATTCATGCCACTGTAAATTTCCGAAAATGTTGTTACGTTATTTTGCATTTCAGGTGACGATATATTGTTTACTCAAGGTTGTTTTGACGTTTGTTTCTCTAGGATTGTTTGATGTAGTTATAGTGCATTTGGAAGGATGGAGTCATGCGTAGTAATGCACGCAAGTTAGGATAGTTCTCTGATCGCCATTCACTTGGGAGTGCCCAGAACCGATTCTTTTACATATGACCCAAGCAGCTCACGACTTCCGGTCTTTTTCCTAGTATCCTCTGGGTAGCCAGAAAACATCCCTTTGAAGGCGAGCTAAAGTGAGAAGGTGAAACGTAGCCTCCGTATGGTTGTGCGCTGGGTTTGGGAACCGCCACGTATGAAGTCATACCAAGGACCACGAATTGAGGGCATGCAACTGGAATGTCCGGTCCCTTAATTGGAAAGGTGCCGCTGCTCAGCTGTTTGACGTCCTCGTGAAAATAAAGGCTGACATCACCGCCGTCCACGAAATGCRATGAACGGGACAAGGACTGAGACGAGTAGGTCCTTGTGGCATTTACTACAGTGGCCATATAAAGGAGCGCATGTTTGGTGCGAGATTCGTGGTAGGAGAGAGACTCCGTCTCCGAGTATTATCATTTACTCCGGCGAATGAACGTCTAGCCATAAACCGCATCTAAGCGAGAGTTTTCAACATATCCCTGATATGCGTCCATGCCCCGACGGAAAAGAAGGACGATGTGACCAAAGATGCCTTCTATGAGCGCTTTGAGTGCACTTATAAAAGATGCCCCGCCACGATGTCAAAATCTTTAACGCCAGGGGTGGGCAAAGAAGGCATCTTTGGCACTAAGGTCGGTAAATTCAGCTTCCACAACGAAACATCCCCAAATGGGTTGAGGCTGATTGACTTCGCCGGGGCCCGAAATATGGTTATCTGTAGTGCTAGATTCCAGCACAAGAAAATACATTAAGCTACCTGGCTGTCTCTGGATCGAAAAGCCACCAACCAGATCAATCATGTTGTGATAGACGAAATACACGTCTCCAGTGTTCCAAACGTGCGTATGCTCCGAGGTCCTAACATCGACTCGGACCATTATCCTGTTGCAGCTAAAATTTGAACCTGCCTTTGTGCAGAAAAAAACGCACGTCAACAAACACAAGAAAGCTTCGACGTCGAGAAGCTGCAATGAAAACAGACAACATAACGATTTTCCATTCGGCTTCACTCCTGCTCTCTGAGAGCACTCCTCAACAACTCGGTATAAGGGAACTGTGGGACGGCATTTCAAACTCCTTACGAACAGCTGCAACCGAAACCATTGGTTTTCGGCAAATGCAAAGGAACAGCTGGTACGACAAGTAATGCCGTGTCGCAGCGGAAAGAAAACAGACTACCCATCTCCCATCGTTACGGTCGACCACAGCATGTGCGGCATGGGATAGATACCAGAAAAAGAAAGAGGCTGAAAACAAACCACCTCTTCGTCCATTTCAAAGCTGCTTTCGACAGCACGAAAAAAAAATGCCCAATGTCGCGATGTTTGAATTTGGTATAGCCGCAAAACTAATACGGCTGTGTAAACTGGGACCAAGAATTTGTATGAAGAGATTGATAAATATTTTCAAATAGAAATTCCCTAGTGCAGTGAATAGTATATATATGTTATGATTTTGAAGTATCACTATCTCCCCTACAGCTTTGGGAATGCTTCATGAACAATGACTTGCTTCAGCTATTTATAGGCAACATAAAATATTAGGGGAATTCTCTTGCTCTTGCAAAATTGAAGATTGCAAAAATTATATTCCGAAATATACAAGGGTACGAGAGCATCCATTGCAGAATCTAGTGATATATGAACGTCTGATTCGGTCAAGTTATTGTAAGTGACTATTATGCATGGCTATTGTAAACTGGCGCACCATCTGCATTCATGCTTAAGAAAAAAAATTTCTAACAAATCTACAAATGCTACAGTGCATCCATACACATTCCGGAAGTATGGCTTTTATCCTTGGATAAAGTCCAGTACGGAATGCCTGATACTGCTCGTGCGCCATCACTATTTAATCACACGCACTGCTTCCATTCAATGTTATTTTACGAAGAGCTCTTTTGGCTTTAGAGAGAAATTCCCTTGTGCAGTGAATAGTATACATATGTTATGATTTTGAAGTATCACTATCTCCCGTACAGCTTTGGGAATGCTTCATGAACAATGACTTGCTTCAGCTATTTATAGGCAACATAAAAGATTAGGGGAATTCTCTTGCTCTTGCAAAATTGAAGACTGCAAAAATTATATTCCGAAATATACAAGGGTACGAGAGCACCCATTGCAGAATCTAGTGATATATGAACGTCTGATTCGGTCAAGTTATTGTAAGTGACTATTATGCATGGCCATTGTGAACTGGCGCACCCTCTGCATTCATGCTTAAGAAAAAAAATTTCTAACAAATCTTTAAATTTAAATATAAATTATAAAATCTATTTAAAATTTTCCTTCCTCAACAATTTTAAGTCAAAATACGTATTTAAGTAAAATAACAGCTAGCACAGGGTTGTAATTATATTTTTGCATGACATTGCACGCAAATAAACATTGGTTTTGGGCTGACTTATTTTACAGGCCTTGCAAATATTTTTCAGCGTGTGTTTGTTTCGTTGTATTAGGTGGAGAAATTTGCAATTCTTGCACCGTGCAAGGGTTTTGCAATTGAATACCCCTATTTTGGTTAGCAAAACAAGGTTTTCTAGATCAATTCAACAGATGTGAACTTTAATTGGCATTCGTACTTTGTCGCATTCACAATCATATTATTCTAATAGCGTGTCTGTGGGATGCGAGTATATAAAAAAAATCCATTGGACTTGAGAGATGTAGACTTCTAAAACAAAATATACACGCGTGCGACAACAATATGCTAGACCAGCGATTCCCAAACTTAGTTTTGCCATGACCATGCCATGATTTTGTAATTTTCAGACTGTGCTTTCGTGACCCACTTAATAACATAAAACTCAATACGGTTACACGAGATTAAATAATACACGTTTACTAATAGTAAGAGAAATGTTTTATCAGTATAAAATTATAATATTTTGGTATATTTGGTACTCACTTTTAGTGCGAAGTATGTAACTGTTTTTTCTGAGATCGGGTTCCACTTCCAGTCTGTTTCGATATTTATTTTAAAGGTAGATCATTGCTTGATGAGTTAGTATTGTGTATTCTTGACGGCAAGATAACCAAAAATCAATCAATGGCCTTGTGTTCAATGTATCCGTGAGTGCAGTATCAGTTGACAGTTCAATCAACGAATCGACATCTGAATCTGGCAAATTTGTTTCGGAATGTAACTTGAATGTAAATGGGCTTCTTATCCATGCTTTGTTGCCATCGATTGGAGGTAAATATTCTTGAAKATTCCTCTCCAGATCTAATAAATGTTCTTTAAATTGAGTTAAGATGCCTTGCGGCAATCCAGTAATGTTGTACTCTTTTTGTATTTTACATAAATTACTGAAATAAGCATGCCATGTTTAGATTATTAAAAAATTCAAAATATCAGATATGTATGCTCTTTTACCAACCAGTTAACATCATGAAATCTGTCTTTGAATTCAAATATTACATCTCTAGCTGTTGGGAACAATCTTGAGTTAAGTGGGCGAGATTTTATGAAGTTAATAAACTTTACACACTCTTGCATCGTTGCTGTCAAGGGTAGAGAAATTTTTTTGACGGCTAATGCTTCCCTATGACTGCTACAGTGCATCCATACACATTCCGGAAGTATGGCTTTTGTCCTTGGATAAAGTCCAGTACGGAATGCCTGATATTGCTCGTGCGCCCTCACTATTTAATCACACACACTGCTTCCATTCAATGTTATTTTACGAAGAACTCTTTTGGCTTTTCTTTGTGTTCAGTATGTCTCAGATCCAAATGCCGCTGTAAACTTTGAAGGTTTCATTGATTCGTTTGATAGGTCGACACTGTAAATGACATAATGTGGTTTGTGATTTGTACCCTCCATAAAGCCGAATTTAATGTAATTTTCAAGATATTGTCGGGTCCATGACCCCTTTTTCTTTTTTGAAGATTAATTTATTTCATTATCGTGCACCCGTTTGTTGGAATCAATATTGGAATTTCTACTTGGCCGTACTAACTCACTATCACTGAAATTTTTACTTGTGCTGCTGCCGGAACTGGTGCTTTGTTTTATTCTCCATTTATCCATTGTTATTGTTTTTAATAATCGTTTTGATATGTAAAATACGTAGGTAATTCAACACTGCACAAACCTGTTTATATGAGGCCCGGTATTTTATTTTGATGGCCCGGTACCGGGACCCGACCTGGCACTTGGGAAACGCTGTGCTAGACAATAATGACAAATTTTCTAAAGTATCACTATTAAATAAGTTGGTAAACAAGAACTTGAGACATTTTGGCGTATTTACGCGCAATAATTTTCGTGCTACGGACTCTACTTTTGTAAAATGTTTATGAAAAGTAAGTGAATCCGATTTTGAAACAAATATTTTCGTTGGGCATCTTCTGTAACCAATTTATTTTATATGCTAGCGCATCCTCTACAGATATATAAACATTGATGACTAGYTTTTTTGCACATACGCCAATGTGTTGTGCTTAAAGATACGATCGGAAAATGGCGATTATTGACCTASCCTTACCAATACGCGAATATAATTAATGATGGGTGGCGTTGACTTGTTCAACATTGCTATGAACGATGAATGCAATAGTTTAAAATGGGGTTGTTACACAATTGTAATTTTAGCGCACTGCGAATATATTATAGTCTTTTTCGAATATAAGAGCTGAACGACACTTTATCCGGGGAAGTCTTGTATGAAAAACCCGGTTAATAGCACTTTTGGCGTTTATATGAAAATCCCGCTTTATGTACCTTTTGAGGCTTATACAAAAGTACACATATGAAAGACTACTTTTTTAAGCTACGAGTATGTAAATATTTATTACATACTTTTTAAAAGTACTTTAGTATATGTATTCATCACTACATAGTGAACTGAGAAAAGCAAAAGTAAAATTCATATAAAAAACAAAACATAAAAATGTAATTAACAAATGTGTCGCCCATGCTTGAAAAGAATTTGCACCGAACGAAGTCTTAAAAAATAATTTTTTTTTTAAAAACGAAGTCTTAAAAAATTACATTTAAAAAAAATGTTTGTGTTTAGATTATAAAGACATCTCATTATGGAGAATGTCTCCTTCCATGCTTTCTAATTCAGCAATGTATTTCTTTTTTGTCAGGAAGTGGGCTGTAAGGCTATGAATGCAATACAGTACAAGTGATGGTGTTTTTAGCACTTCCTCCTCTTCATCTTCAGATCTGTCGTTATCAATTTGCAGTGGATCTGTTCTCAACAATGGAACTGACAATTTCCTCATCAGTCCAATTATCATAGCACGCAATGACGTCATCACATACAATATATGGTTCAAATGAGCTTTGTGTATTTGCAGCTGCCAGGCTCTTAACGATTTTTTCTACATCAGCACTTGCTGATCAGTGGGTGTAGTTATAAATTTGCAGCAAACTGTTTCTGAATAATACTTTGCCTATAGCATGCCTTAAAACAGTGGATAATTCCTTGATCCAGAGGCTGAGTTATTGCAATTATTTAAATCTTTTCCCCAAACCCCCTGCATCATCCACGCTTTCTTGTTAGAGTAATACTTTAAGGGCAAACTTTATTTTTAAAGTATCACGGACTCTTTGACTTTCCAATGACAATGACTTCCTTAAAATCTCCTTCGGTATTGCAAATAAAAAGGAGCGTTAGCCAGTCCTAGAGGTCTTGAACCCTTTAACTGTTTGTCCCTTATGTGTAAGCGTTTTTTGCGGCAATGCTTGAAAGAACAAGGAACTTTCGTCTGTATTCAAAATATTCGCCTGATCATAGTTCGCTATAATATGTAGAAGAGTTGTGCTCAGAAATATTTCTTCTATTTCCTTATTAGTGGAGCGTTCTTCGCCACGAATATTTCTTAGCTGAATTCCATTGCGCTTCTGCAATCGTCAGAGCCATCCTTGCGTTGGCGTAAAATCTCTTTAGCTTCACTGCAAACTGCTTGGTTTTTTCCAGCATTAAGTTTGAAGAGATTACTGCTCCAGAGGATCTCAAACTACCATATCATTAATGCCTGCTCCACCTGGGCTGCTTTACCTTGCCGCAAATTATCCGTTTCATTGAAGTGATCTTTGGTAAACCACATTTTTGTTTTTTGATCTGACGTTAACACAAACAAAGCGGATGGTTTCCCAACTCGCGAACACGTAATGTATAACTGCCCATGTGAATAACAATGACTTGTTAATTGTCATTGCGAACGCAAGGCGAACTGGAAATTGCAATCGTTTGAAGTCAAACGGAAGAACAGTCGGAATCACTGGTATTCGAGGAATACATACATTTTCACATGCTACTTTCCGTTAATAATGGTTGTCTCCATAAAATTTGGCATAAACCTTT
The DNA here is from genome assembly GCF_001853355.1 of Bactrocera latifrons. Classification (NCBI taxonomy): domain Eukaryota; kingdom Metazoa; phylum Arthropoda; class Insecta; order Diptera; family Tephritidae; genus Bactrocera; species Bactrocera latifrons. The sequence continues at coordinate 12,223 of NW_017534848.1, forward strand.
TCACAAAACCGCCAGCGATTTTTGATTGAATGGTGAAATTCTGTTAATTCACACTAATTTTTGGGAAAACATTTTCAATAAGAGCTGATTGARAGTCTACAAATCGGCAAAAGTCGTTGGTAATAGTAATTAATCCAGATGTCGCATCAACTGGGATTTATCCATTTCCAACAGCTAACAATTGTTTGGAAAATTGTGCAGCACTTTGATCATTTTGAAGTTGAACTCTCATATTAGTGGTTAGCGGTAATGTTTTTACGTTATTCCATAAAGGTGATGTCTTCAGGCAAGCATTCAATTCATCTGCGGCGGGGAATTACTGGCAACGTCCGCCTGAAATCGCCTGCCAACAATATCATTATGCCACCAAAGATGTTGCCATTTCGACGAAGATCCTTCAGTGTGAAGTTAAGTGCTTCAAGTGATTTCTTATATGACATTGTGCACTCATCCCTAACAATGAGCTTGCACTGTATCAACAATTTTCCCATTACACTGGATCGGGAAATATTGCATGTTGGAGTATCAATTATGTTTATATTGAGGGGCAACTTAAGTGAAGAATGTGCAGTACGACCGCCATCTAGAAGAGGCGCCGCAATTTGGCTTACGCCAAAGCTATGTCACATCTTGATCGAATAGTGGCCAAAATCATTGAAATGACAAATGTTTTCCCTGTTCCTACCGGTGGTCCAGGATGAATAGACCACCGGTATTTTTGTCCACTGCTTGATACGAGATAATAACGTACACTTGTTTTTGCTGTTCATTCAGCAACGGCACATTATTTCGGACGAGTTCCTGCAATGTATCAACATTGTATTGCAGTTCTCGATTTAATTCTTGAATTTAATTGTTGAATGTTCGTGCATCGATCGATTTGGCGCTATCATTCCTACTTCAATTAATAGCTGGTTTGCAATAGTCAAATATTGACCCTCAATCAAAATTAATCCTTCATTGTAGATTTCATCGGTTATTTGGATGTCTGGATTACTCGTTTGAATGAGCAAGCAATGCAAGATATCTTCACATACATATGTTGCCTTTGTATTTCTTCCATAACTGAATTGGTTGCGAAGCAAAAGATGAGGTGGTGATAATTGCGAACACCGTTCGTATTTGGTACGCATTTTTTGAAAGGACTGAATCCGCAAGTGTTAAATTCCAATAAGAATCGTTCTCCAGCAAACCCAATAGTTGACATGCTTCTCGATATGTTTGGCATTRGTGGCCATTCGCAGTTTTCAAATGCGCAAATGATTTTGGTCTACGTATATTTACCAACAGCAGTAGCAATTCATTTCTAGGATAAACAGTGATGCGACCTAGTGCATCAGTGAAGAACACCTGTGGCCAATCTGGAACTGAGGTTCCTTATTTGCGACGTTGTAATTTCTTTGGTGATTAATTCCAAGTGTAATACTTAGGCATTTCAACGTACATCAGCATCGCTGCGAATGGACCTGCTTCACACACTGCAAAGAAGCTAGTCAAAGTTGTGGCGGTCTCTCAGCTCGTTGTGCCGCATTATCCTCAGTGAAGTAAACTCTTTGGCCATTTTCCAAATGCACTGCTAAATGTACAACTTTGGGATATCTTTCATGAATTTGAAATGACAATAATCGCCATAGTGCTTCATTTGTACGTTGCTGATTACGTCATTCGCATTTTCCGACGCAATACAAAACACAGCCATGTTGTTGCCTTTTGTGACATACTTGCAGAAGTATTTGATTGATTTTTCCGAATGACAACTCTCAACGTTTACAGGTGTTTCGAAAATTCGTGACAGCAGCGGGCAATATGGTACAGTGAATTCAATTCCGATCTCAATCTCTTGATTTTGAACTTTAACTTTGATAGCTCGACCATTACCTTCTTTTGAGCGCCGACGATAAACTGGATATCCATCGTTCCCTGTGACTGTTTCAGCAACTAACGGTCGCGGATATCGTTTTGTGCACTTTCCATCAGCCATGCAAAGCGATAATGGATTTAATGCACCGCACGTTCCATGCACCATCTGTAGATGGGGATGAGTGACTGGATCAGGAATTTCAGCTGATATCATGTCATGCACTTCATTTCAATATAATTTGTTCAGCAACCAAATTAGGATATGGGCATGCCGTAGTCCACGCTTCTGCCATTCCACCGAGTACATATAACAACGTATGCCACCAAAATCTCTATACTTAGTAAGCACATCCATCATAACCTTGATTTTTTGCTGAAATACTCTGGCGATATTTCGGCTTTTGGTCCGGTTCCAACTCACGTTCAATTTTCATCCACTTCGGATTGCATATGCGTACTCATGCATGTGGCGTGGCCTTCCGATATAAGATGATGGAAGAATCGTCAGACGTCCAATATTCTGAACACCACCATCTGAATGAATAGCATCACGCAAGTGTATATAGTCCTCAGATCATAGCTTTGCCTGATTGAACCGGCAAACGTTCGGTCTCGACTTTGATAAACATGTCGACAACGAATTTCTGGAATAGCATTCTCCTTATGTGTACGAGTCATCATATGGTACGCATACTAATTCATTGCGCTTAAATTTTTTTCGTTGATAGGCCTGAAAATGCAAAATTAAATGAATTGTTAATGGAAACCAATAATAGCAATAATACTTGTAGTGTGTGAATATTGTACCTATAATWGGATCGACCATCTTCAACGTGATGTCGTAACCGTCTTGCCTTTGCCAATAATTGATTGGATGTTGTAAAGCATCGTACAAACGATGTGTCTCGTTTACACGATGCATGATATTGCTTCTTCGCTGAACGACAATGTCTCCCGATTTAGTTGGATCGTCAACAACAGGGATAATGGGATGCCCAACTTATTCCAGTGTGAGMACGCCTCAAAATAAGCGCTTTTTATAACATTTTCCATTATGGCCAGATCGCACCAAATAGGAATTTTTGGACATTTTAAATTAAAATACCCAACACTTATTACGATTGCAAATTATAATATATTGGACTTTTAATATATGGCGAAACTACGTAATTCCTTCTTTATGATTTTATGTATATTAAAACAACTGACTTTCGATATTTCAATACTTAATAAGGTGAATTAAGCCTGTTAGTTCTAAATTAATAAATGTTTTTAATCATTTGTAATAGAAAATTAATTCTATAATGCATCAAATTACAAAACGTTTCATAATATATATTTAAATTTGGCATTTTCTTTGATGTTCATTATTTTAAATTTTTATTAGCGATGGTGAACGGCGGCAATAAATTCCTCCGTTCACATATATTTTTGGTATAATTTCAATCTCGCCGTTCCAGTCATTCCATTTGCAAGACGTCAAAACCTACTCAATCCAGTCAACTGTCAATGGTCGGTAGGTTTTAACGTTTAGCAATTGCTCTCTCACTTCCAGTGATTTTTGTATTGTTCACTAATTATTGCTACGCCAATACTTCATTCATACACCGTTTGCGTTAATAGCTCCTGAGGCGCCTCACAGTGGTTCAGGTTCATTTGCAGGATCTTCACCTTATGTTTTTGCTATACGCTGCTATGTAMACGGGACATTTTCGGCTCCCTATTTGGTGTTCGGTGTTCACTTTTCCACTCTTTTTGCATGCATAGCAAAAGGGTTTATTAGTACAGGATTTCGCAAAGTGACCCCTTCTCTCCGCTTAATACAGCACTTGCTCCTGTCTTCCAAGTTGCCGCCCGCCTTCGGTTACTAGCTCATCTCTGGGCGGTTCTACAAGAGTATGATCCTCGAAACCTTCATCAAGTTCTTCTTACTCATGCATTTCGGCATCTATCTTTTTTTTTATTTGCAAATGGGTCTTGCTTCCCTTCGCAACTCTCGGTATCTATATCATCCCGCACGAGCTGTGGTCGATTAAACGGTTGCGATCTCCGCTGTTCTTTTGCCTTTTACAAAAACCAATGGTTCTGTTTGCATCTGTATGGAAGGAACGTGAAATGCCGTCCTATAATTATTTTATATCGATTTCCTGACGAGAGAGCAGGAGTGCAAGTCGAGTGGAAAATCGTTCGGCTATCTTTTTGACGTCGAACCTCCTTTGTGTATGGTGACGTGCATTTTTTATTGCACAGAGGCGGATGCGTATCTTGGCTGCAACAAGATAGTGGTCCGAGTCGATGTTGGGACCTCGGAGCGTACCCACGTCTAAAATACTGGAGACGTGCCTTACGTCTATCACAACATCATCGATCGTTGTTGGTGGCTTTTCGATCCGGAAATAGCCACTTACTTTAGTACATTTTGCTATTACTACTGTTCAAGATTGAGATAGTGTACAGGGTATAATTTTCCGTTTGCATGCGCTACGCCTTTGGGACAAATATCGCCCGATTGTAGCGTTATTTCTTCTTTCTTTGTTATTTGCAATCAGCTATTGACAAATAGGTATATGTATGTTCATATTTATGTTAGCGATGCTGACTATTGCCTACTGTACATATGCGCACCGCTGGCATATGTTCTATTCCCGAAATCATATTTTGTTTACATACATATCTACATATTAAGTATAAACACATCTATTCGCACCTTCATAAAGTTATTATCATTGAATTTTTTGTTCATTTGGCTACTGAACAAGCAGGCATAAAATTGCCGCTCCTTGCGGATTTAAGTCTGTGCTAAAAATAAAGTCGTGACAATAGGTATTATCGAAGGCAATTCCTTTCATTTCATTGCAATCTTACACAAATACAGATAATCATATTTCTGGCCCCTACTAAGGCGATCAGCCTCAACCCATTTAGAGACTTTTCCTCGTGTAGGCTGAATTTATCGACTGTGGTGCCAAAGATATCTTCCTTGCCCACCCTGGCATTAAATCGCCAAACACGATTTTTACATCGTGGCAGGGGCAGCTCTTATGGATGCGCTCCCAGCGCTCATAGATCTAGATACGCATCTTTGGTCACATCGTCCTTCTCTTCCGTCGGAGCCTAATGTAAAATAATCGTTTCTGGCCACTTCGAAGTGAATGGCAATCAGAGAACTTTCCTCACTTGTGTGAACTTCTACACATGACTCCATCCTCCATTAAAAGTTTTGTGGAATACAAAGTCGGGTGTTCYCCGTGGCGTTTTCTTCATTCCTTTCTTGACTAATAAAGAACACGATTGATGCTTTTGTCACTTGCAGTTTAATTGTCACATTAACTTGTGGCTGATGAAAAAGTTGCCAAATGGACGTCATAATTTTTTGAAGTTTCCAATTGTAATAGCAAATTTAGAACATTTCCCCAAATCGATGATTTTTTGGTAGTTAGAAGATGCACTAGCATATGACAAAAATTGATTTCAGTACCCTTCAGAAGATGACAACACCAACATTTGTATCGAAATCAGATAGACTTACTTTTCATAAACATTTTACAAGAGTGGCGTCCATAGCAAGGCATCATTTTTTGCGAAATCAAAACATTGTGCGAAAATACGCCAAATTGCCTAAAGTTCTTATTTATCGCGTTGTCGCAAACGTGTATATTTTGTTTTAGACGTCTAAATCTCTCAAGTCCAATGGATTGCTTTATATACTCGCATCCAAAAGACACGCTTTTAGACTAATATGATTGTGAATGTGACGAAATGCGAATGCCAATAAAAGTTCACATCTGTTGAATTGATCTAGAAAACCCGTACACCTTAGTTTGTTAAGCAAAATGTTTCAAGTTGTCTACAAATACCTGAAGCAACTCATTGTTCATGAAGCATTCCCAAAGCTATAGCGGACGTAGTGATCCTTGAAAATCATTAATTATACTATTCAGTGTATTGCGGAATTGTCATTTGAGAATATTTATCAATCTTTTCAAATAAATTCTTGGGCATTATAAAGTCATGCGACTTTATAAATCTTAAATTATTTTTGTTTTAAGAAATAAATTTGTTGAAATATTTGAATACATTATAAAATGTTTCACATCATGTAAAATACTTGCAATTATTGTAGTATATAACCATAACCATCATCTACTACCTATGTATTAGAATAATCTATTACCATGAACTTAAGATTGCTGAATTGAATTAGAACTACATACTTACCCCTCTTTTGTATACATACTTACCTCTAGTCTAAGCCGTTAGGTTAAGATTTAGGCTAACCAATGAACTATTGAAATAAAGAATGCTATTGTATTAAAGACTATACCCGCGAATGGACGTGTAATCGGAATTTTTAAAATCGAGCTTAGCACAGGCAATTAGCTTTTAGATGCGCATCTCAGTGAGTCCAACGTGTTTAACTTTAATCTTAAATAAGCTTAAGATTTTTTCATGGCGTCCGAGCAGGCCCTCAGTGCGTGGCTGTAAAAGTGCATTTAATTTTCGAAAGGAATTTCAAGACATTTCAAATCGGTGAAAAACTAAAAAAAAAAAAGAATCAAAATAAACTCAAAAACACATAAAACAATTACGCAGTTTATAAATACACACACACAAAGAAAAATAATTAACAATATACTAATATAAACTAAAAGAACACACAAAAGTTAAAACTTTCCTCCTCCAACAAATGTTGCGTAACTGGTCACATAGGGTCAGCGCTCTAGAGATTTGGATATAAAGTCGACACATTTAGCAATCGATATTGAGTTGCTTAAAATCATCAGTTTGACATGTTTAACTTAATTGTCCTTCTTCATCKTACTGAAGTGGACATAAAGCCTTAACGGCAGTGCATTTGGAAAGATTCCACAATCTGATATTTAGGTATAAAGTCGATTTTCTGTATATACACATTAAGCAATCGATATTGAGTTGCTTCAAATCATTAATTTAACATATATAAATATTTAAGTTAATTAAAATCTTCATCTTACTGAAGTCGACATAAAGACATAACGGAAGTGCATTTGGAAGAATGCCACAATCTGATATTTGGGTATAAAATCGATTTTCTTGTAAATACACATTCAGTAATCGATATTGAGCAGTGCATTTGAAGGARTTCTACAATCTGATATTTGGGTCTCTTATTCAGTTATAACTTTACTTAGTAGTGTAGCAGTTTAGATTTTGTGCATTGTTTATAAAATAGCTCCAAAAGAAAACAAACTTCGGTCGAAATAAAGCAACTAATAGGGAAATTTAATGGTGAAGGTTAAAACGTACGTGAAATCATGCTGTTTGCATCCCCTCTGTCATCTCAAAGGAAAAGGAAGATTGGCTCTTTGTCTAGGGACCGTACTCAAAGATCTATGACTCTTCAGCTGTGAATACGTTATTCAAAAATTGGCGTCACTTTCACACATGTTCAAATCTTGGCGTACTTCTGCTTGCCGCAATTTTGGATCGTCAGTGTGGACTTTTGGGAAGATATTCGCGCACATTTTGCGCATGTGCAAGTGCTCCGTCACAATGTCATGAACAACAGATTTTGATGAATTTAACATCTGGGTAATTAAACGAATATTTAGGCGATGGTCTGAGTTCAAAACTTTGCGTACACGACACACTACAGCACTATCGATCTCTTTCCGGTATTCCAAAAAGTGAGGGTGCCACCGAAACACACCAATTCTTGCTAACCTTGGTAAGTTTGCTTGATCATTCAAAACGTCTCCGTCGCAGATTTATCGAGTTTCACACAGAATTTAATCACGTACCTCTGTTCTAACGAACGCTGTATTTTCGACTTGCACCACTCACAGAAACACGTCGCGCGGAAATAGTTATCCTGACTCTCCAGGTGCTCGGAGACAACTGAGCTCGTTTGTAAGCTAGGGTGTAAAATGTAATGTCTTTGGAATCTATAGTAACTTATTTATAATGCTTTCATAGTTATATGGGAGTTGGGTTATCATCCGATCKTATCCACTTTGACACTGTCGATCGGAGCTCTTATAATAAGTAGGAGTTTTTATAAAAAGTTTGCTAAAATATATAATTTAAAATATTATTTTATTAGAATAACGATCCAAAGCTAAGGCTTACAATTTTCGAACCTGGCTGCTGTAAAATACTCCACATGTTTTGGAAACACCAGCAGACATCCAGACATTAATGCTATTGGAATTTTATTATCTTGATGAAAAACTTCGGCGGCATAGCATTTCTAATAAGGGCAAGGTGAGAGAGTTCTACTAGAAGAGTAAGAAAAAATTTAACCCAGTTATTGTAAAATCCTCGTAGGAAGCATGTATTAAAGGCCGGAAGAAGTAATTAAATACTGAACAAAATTTAAAATGTACTAGTTTCGCCATGGCATTGAACTTACGCCTTTTGTTTATTTATTTTTAAATACTGTCATTAAACAAGTAAGGAAGTGCTAAGTTCGAGTGTGACCAARCATTTCATACTCTTGTATCTTACAAGGATCACTGCCCCCTAAATACTTTCCGGTGTTGACAATATTAGTAAATGTACTAAAGTTGTACCTTCCAATTTCGTCCACCTTTGTTTTCTTCAAGTCGTTTTGTTTTTCAAATACTCTGCTTATACCTAAGGAGCGAGCATCCATTTTATTGATAATTGTTTTTCGAAAGTCAAGTTGCCCTTTTACCAATTCTGCTATACATGTATCGGGAGGCCTAGATATACGTATTTGCAGTGCTCAACTCCAGGTCACTGATGGCATAAATACGTCGACTTCGGCCCCATTATCAACGCCTGCTGATATAGGTCAGCCTATGCTCGTACCTTTTCTATGCCGTACACTAATTTCAAGTGTATTCAATGAACTTACTTTTAGACTTGCTCGAATTATGTTATAAGAGCAATTTCGTAACTTTCCCGAAAAAACAATATGTGAATTACATTGAATGCTTATGCCAAATTTAGTTATCTCAATTTGCGACTTACCTATGGCTCTTTAAACGTTTTGAATTAATGGCGTTTTGTGAGCGTGGCAGTGTTGCACTTACGCCCATCTAAAATATCAAACTACTCATAGTGCCAAGGAACATATCTACCAAGTTTCATTAAGATATCTTAATTTTTACACAAGATCTCCTTTAGAGGTGGTCGCCTTGTCGTGGGGAAGGGGCTATAATAGTCCCAAAGGAAACGCACTCTACCCTTACGAACCAAGAGGGTCACCTTATAATTTCCACAATGATGATATAGATGAATAAACGCCCATCTCTTACTGTGGAAGTATGAGGATATCCGCACCAACACCACCCTAAGCCAGGGTGCTGAGGTACCCGTACCGATGGCTGAATGGTCAGCGGGCGGTAATGAATAGCTGATCACGAACGGTTCCCTCCAATGACCGGCCGATGTCGGATATAAATATTAAATGCCTTCGCCACGCATACCGRCACTGTGGACGAGATACCAACCCTTTCCGGCTTACTCGTGAAATCAAAGATGAACAAAACAAACTAAGCAACAACCAATTTGACGACAAAAGCAACGATTGAAGAAACTGATTTGTCATATCGGATTCCTATAACGGATTCTTGAAAAGCAAGCAATCCGAACCTTAGGAAGAAAGCAAGAACCCGAAAAACCTGGGGGTTCTCACCCGAAGTGTGACTTCTCTGAAACCCTTAGGGGTTAAAGGKTCTTCAAATGAGCGGACCCGACCTCTCTATATTTCCTTACGGGTAGTGTAGCAAAAATCAGCAATCGCCTTTGTAGGCCTCCAATTGAGGTTTATAACCGCCAAGGATATCCAGAAGAGACCTCGTGCTCCCGTTTGGCTACCACTTCTAGAGAGCCGGTCGAAAAACTCCTGAGATGTATCAAGCTGTAAAACAAATATATACGTGATATAGAGGAGTGGCAGCTAATTAAGGAGGAAAACCCCTATAAAGCAAGCAGACCAATTCATGTGACCATTTGCGATGATTTCATTCAAGCTCTCAAAAAGACTGACTACAAAATCAGCTTCGGAATTCGCAAGGCCAGGCTAAGAATCTTCCAAGCCGACAAAGCGGCTGACGAGGACGACACGGAAGAGGTCGACGTCGCCAGCCAGTTGCTAAGGAATGTGAGCATCAAAGAAACTCGAGATGACCAATAACTTATGACGCGTACAGATCAACCTGCAAGACTCGAAGACTGCTACAGCGAATCTGACAAACGTATCGAAATCAGCATAATACGAACTAAACTAAAGAACTAAAGAGCAGCAACTATAACCTTTTTTACACACGAAAGCACGCAATATTGCATAGCTCCAGTATAAACACCAGAGGTGAGTCACTCTTACAGTATATTCTGAATAGCAATATAAGGGTGGAAGGAAGTGTTGGATCTTGCGCTATCAACCGAAACAGACAGTCCGGTGTGGATAACTGGAGGGTGTCCGATGAGCCTTCCATGTCGGATCACTCCTGGATACTCTTCATACAACATGGAAGAAATTGACCAGTACAGCAGCAAAATGTCTTGAAAAAGGAAACAATAAGCCTATCAGTAACCCTCAGTAACTAGATTCAGAAGTAGAGAAGTTAGATAAAATCTTAACTATAACTTTCAATATTTTCTGCACATCGAAAGAAAGTTGCAGAGAAACCACAAGACTGAGTAAAATCCTCCAAATCCAGAGAACAGACTAATACTGCCTACATAAAGGCAGAAGGAAATGATTGGGCCTCCTCTGCAAAAGAATCTCTGGACTCTGGTTCTTATTAAAACGCACTTCCCTGCGAGACAACAAACGCCTATAACCAGGGTTTCACCAGAACCACCGGTAAACACAGCTGATTACCGAGTCCAGATAGTAGACAAAAGCAAAATTAAATATGCAACAAATAATTTCTATAATATGCTCATTAAGACGCAAAAGCTGGTAAAACCAATGGTTCTAAGGCTTGAATATATATACAAAGCTAGCATTCAACTATCTTACATTCCAAGAAGTTGGAAAAGAATTAAGGTGATGTTCCTTCCAAAATCAGGTAGGAGAACACACGATAATGCAAAGGATTTAAGATCCATAGGCCTCACCTCGATTATGCTGAAGATACTAGAAAGACAATGGTCTTACATATAAGAGCAATCATGGCGGATAAGTTATGGAAGTCCCAACATGCTTACATAAAGAGCCGATCATTCGAAACTGCCCTTCATGAGGTGATAAGTGTTATTGAAAAATCACTGCACTACAAACAATACGCCATGGCTGAGATATAGATTGAACCTTCAATAATATGGAAGTAAATGCTATCATTAATTCTTTGACAAATGGTGGTATAGACGACATTGTGTGCAGATCAATACAACCGATGCTTGAGAATAAAAATATTTTGAGTAGTGTCGAAATTATCAGGACTATAATACCAAATGTAGTAATTGTGTAAGATTAAGTTTGGATCGGGTGATCTTCAATAGGAATAAGTAGTTTATGTAATTTCCGGATATTCGTAAATTTAGTTCCTTCATTGGATTTGATTACTTCATAAATTTTTATGCTGCCTTCCTGTTGGGTTATCTGTATGTTTGTGTACTTACCTCCACTTATTTAATGGTGCTCATGAACTGGATAAATTTTACTCCTGACATAGTTTCGTCATTAGTTTCATATTTTCCATCTAATATTATATTACCATAATCTAGTATTGAGATATTTGCATTTGTTTCTTCAATAGCTTGTTTTTTCTTTCAGCACTAATTTCGAAATACAGTCATTATCCTTGTTGGATTTACATATTCAATTATTTAGTGATAGCTACATTATTTTACTCTTGAATAATTATTTATATTACTATACATTGAGCTATGTAATTGTCTAATATACATTTGCCATGTAGCTCACTTAACGATGTTGTTTTAAATAATTCTTGCTTTAATAAAGGTTATTTATAACTGATTACATATGTATCCTTAACTCTAATTACATTTATTGTAGAGTATTTCATTATATTTAAAACTGGAATATCTAACTTCTAATTTAATTTTTTTTTAATGACTCTTTGTTGATTATTATTTTCTATTATTTCATTTATGTGTTTTTCAATAAGATCGTCATGATCTGGAGTCCCTGTAATAAATTTTATTATAGTTCCTGAGATGTTTATTGATCGCCTTAGAGTTGAGTGTGAAATAGTTTGTTCAATTAAATTTGAGTTTATATTCTAGTTTATGATATCCTATTGTGTCCTGCCAAATGATCTACATTCTATCTGTTTTTATTTTCCTATTATTGTCGTTAAATTAAATAAATGGTATAAATATTTATATTTATTATTAAATTCAATGGCAGTGTTACGAATATTATCTTTTGGAAGACATATAGTTTCCTCCTCTCTCTACTAAAACTGTGTCCTCATGATTTTCTATAACTGTGTGTTTTAAATATTTTTGTTCAGTTTTTGTACGTCATTTTGATAATGCGTAGATTATTTATTTTGGTTCGTAAACTTTTTCTGTTCTTTTTTTATTATGATAATCTAAAACTTTGTATTTGTTCTTTTCAATTAATTGTTTTAACTCCGGATAATTCTTCCCATTGAAAAATACTTCCTCTGGTTTTTGTTTTGTCACCGAGAGTATTGTCTTATTATAATCGTATGCTGCGTTAAATATTTCCGTAGCTGGATCTTTGTTAGCTTGTTTAGCTAATGTTGTTGGGATTTCTATGAGCGTGCTATGCAAGTGTTCAACTGAACCGTTAGATGTCTGTTGAAGTACGATTATGTGTTATATGTAGTCGTCTGTATAGTGATATACGAGTATAAATTATCGATGTGAATATACAGTTATGGACAGAGATTTATCGCACTTCCTTAATGTGAAATATGATACTTAATAATGTTATATTTAAAGAAAGTGGAATCGTTATAATGTAAAAAAACTATTTGTTACCTCATTAAAACTAAAGTAGTCCAAAATTTCTTAGTTTTATATAATAAAAATACAACATTTTGTTCAGTTTATATTATTAAGTTAAATTGGCTTGGACAAGTATTTAGCGCACTTTAAAAGATCAGCAAAGAAAAATAAATATTACTAACACTTGGCGTGAAATTTCTCTGATATCACCGCTTCATAGCTGCGTGGCAAGCTCTCTATTAACCTTTGGCTTCTGCCCAAAGGAATAGAGTTCCACGCTTCTTGGACTCCTGGCCAAAGCTCTTCGCAATTTTTAAATTTTCTTTGCCCAACTTTTCCTTTGACATTATTCCAAAGGTTCTCGATCGGGTTTAGATCAGGACTTTGCGCTGGCCAATCGAGAAGTGGATTTTTTCTTGCGCAAGCCAGCTTTATACCATATTTGCTGTATGCTTGGGATCGTTGTCGTGCATAAAGATACAGTTTACAGGCATAATATCATAGGAATATGACTCCATTGTATTCCTCAGTATATTGAGGTATGCAAATTTATCAATATTCCCTTCTATCTTTACTAGGGGTCCAACCCCAAGCCATGAAAACGAGCCATATACTTTTAAATTTTCTGCCCCATGCTTTACGGTCTTTTTGGTGTACCTTGGATTGACTTCTTGGTTTTTTTCACGATCCACAAATGTTTTACCATCAGGACCAATCCGGTTTATTTTAGTTTCGTCTGTAAAAAGTGTCCTTTTCCAAAAATTTAAATCTTTTGATCTATGGCTATGAGCGAATGACAAACGCGCTTTAATATTTTTTTCGACAATAGCGGCTGCATTGGAAAGGATCAGCTTTACACTTTCTAAAATTATTTTATCCTGGCGGGGGGTGTTTTGCGAGGGGGAGCCTTACGAACTTTGTTTTGTTTTAACAAATTTGGATCACTCATAACATCTTTGATGGCATTGTACACCATTTTTCTTGAACATTTTACTATTTGGGCAATTTTTACTTGATTTGTACCGTTTTTCTAAAGGTCTCAAATAATTTTTCTTTTCTTCAATCGAACAGTATTTCCCTCTAGCCCTTTTATCAAAATTTGTAATATTACAAAAACTATTGAATACAAGTTCACAACTGAGATAAATTTTTTGCTGGACCAAACACAACTAATGACTGAAAACTATAAGTGCGCTAAATCATTGTCCAACGAATTTATGACGAAATTCAACAAAAACAAATTAACGGTACCTGAGGGGAAATGGTAACAATTATTTTCCACGCATTTAAAGAGGCGACAGAAGCAGTATTGATCTACTAATAACAAATTCATGAAAATATCGCTCTCTTCAAAGTAACGGTAATATTTCTAATTATGAATGCAAGTGCGCTAAATCTCTGTCCGTAGCTGTATACTCGGTTTGTAGGTTTCTATAAAATGGGTATGTAAGAGCGAGAATTTCTTTGAGTCTGTCTACGGTGTTGACCGTGTCTGCTATTTCTCTCATTAATAAATATTTTTAGTACCTACACATACTAGTTATATATGTTCTATTTCCTTTGTGGAATACATCCATACTTATAGATTCTCCTGGTAGATTTGTTGCTGGTGTTCTTCCTATCAGTTGGTTTGTTAGTCTAGGTCCGTATTTTTGTTCATAACAATTTGTTTYGCCGTATGAAATTGTCGATTTACGTCCAGGGTTGATTTCCCTTTGGAGGTCCGATCTTACTGCTTCGTAAAGAGTGCTGTTGTAACATGTAAAAAACTTAGGTATAAGTTTCATTAGGTTCAGTTCGAATCTCTCTTCGATTGTGGGTAAGCCG
>NW_017534849.1:0-2862 GCF_001853355.1 Bactrocera latifrons
TAAATCCAATATAAAATTTGTGGAATACAATGAAAGCGTCAATAAGAGGAAAGTGCCCAAGTAACAGCGATGCGCTTTGGCAACTTATTCCGGATTTCTGGAACACAATCCCGGTTTCCGTCTGCCGCAATCTAGTTGATTCCACGCCGAAGCGGTGTCGATCARTTTTAAACAACAAATGATTTTCAATAAAATATTAAACAATTTAGAAATGTATTTAAACACAMTTCAATGAAAACTATTTCCTTTTTCTYATTTCATATTGTTGTTTTTTTAGTTAAACTAGAAGTGTCCTTATTTTTTTTTACATGATAATATCTCAGATTATAAGAAAAATGAAAATAAAATAAAATAATTTGCCATATCTGGGTAAAACTCTACAAAAAACCTTTTTCCAATTTGTTTACAATAATTTMGCTTGGTTCACTGCTTTTAATTCCCTCCCATTTTTGAATCCACATAAACTTCATTCACCGCAGGCCACTGTCCTTATTATTTTTCACATAMCTGTATCTGTTGACAAAAAGGSGAAACAGCTGCTYCGTGCGGAAAATGCGACTTGTTTCGTCTGTGTATATTCGGACAGTTGCTTACGCTAGCTTAAGCTACATAGCTTCTTTACATTATAGTTAGGCATAGGGTTTGACAATTTCAAAATATCCATTTTTTTTTTGCTTGCTTTATTAAATTCTACAATATCTCTAGAATGTCCTAAATTTGAAAGTTGATATATATGATATGATAACATATTATATTTTTCAAATATATGATTGCGTATATTTAAAAAAAAATCATAATTTTTTTTGTACATCTGAGACCCGCCTAACCTCTTAAGATATGTATWTACGCATTGTTATCATAACATAATCATAACGAGCTAAAGAAGCGCTTAAAAATCCAAATTATTTTAAGGGAGGAAGAACCGGATTTGAACAATTTTTGCATAATAATGATGTTATTTCAAAGGTAATATAACAAATTGTATTTTAATTAGAAACTAAACCATTTAAACTCATATATATATATGTAAGTACACATATAAAGTGGATTCAGCAGGAATACGAAAACAAAATACGCATATAAGATGTGCCATTTCATCAAGAGTCCACTTTGCTTACTTATTATTTCGTACTTTATTTTTATAATTTAACACAGCCGCCTTAATATTCGCGCTACTAAATTTAAAATAACCGAAATGAAACAGCCTCTGATATACAGTATTGGACAAAACTAAAGCATTCCCTACTGTGTTTTTTTTACGTCTAAATTTTTGAAAAATATAACAAGACTTCTTCTTCTTAATTGGCGTAGACGCCGCTTACGCGATTATAGCCGAGTTAACACCAGCGCGCCAGTCGTTTCTTCCTTTCGCTACGTGGCGCCAATTGGATATTTCAAGTGTAGCCAGGTCCTTCTTCCTCTTCCTCTGCTTCCCCCGGCGGTTACAACGCCGAATACCTTCAGAGCTGGAGTGTTTTCGTCCATTCGGACAACATGACCTACCAGGCGTAGCCGCTGTCTTTTAATTCGCTGAACTATGTCAATGTCGTCGGATGTCTCGTACAGCTCATCGTTCCATCGAATGCGATATTCGCTGTGGCCAACGCGCAAAGGACCATATATCTTTCGCAGAACTTTTCTCTCGAAAACTCGCAACGTCGACTCATCCGTTGTTGACATCGTCCAAGCCTAAGCCACCACATAGCAGGACGGGGATTATGAGTGACTTATAGAGTTTGGTAAGTCATATATTCTTTCTTTGTACAACAATTTAAACAAAAAACTTTTCTAAAGTATAAATCTGAGTGGACAAAATAATAGTATTAATATATTTTTATATTTATTAGAAAAATAGTACCACGCTACTGTAAAAGTACGTTATTCGTTGAAGATGTTAAGAATAAACCGATTCAAATATTATTCAGACACTTTGTAAAGATATTTTTGCTGTCGTCACTGTTCAGTTGCGATTTAGAGTTTAAGAATCAAAAAATACTTATTCAACCTTTACAAATAAAATAACAAGTGGTGTGCAAAATAGTTTATCTCAACATAAAATTAGTTAAAAATACTCGGTGAATAGATCAGTGATGCCCTGGATTAATAAATAAATTTCAGCAAACTGGCATTGTACTTTGTCGGCACAGTTCAGGAAGGCAGCAAAAAACTACATAAAGAGACGAGTCATTGATCAATTAGGTTATCCAAATTTAWCCTACAGTCTTTTCCAATTAAAAACTTTTGTTTACTAATTAATACACCAACAATTAGAAGACGAGCTGTTGAGGGCGGGCTGTTCTGTTGGCGTTCCGCTAGAAAGATCTTTACTTTAGCAAAATGTAGAAGCCAAACTCTTATTTGAGACAGYTCATCTCGATTGAAGCATTTAGAAATTGAATACCATTTTATTCTCAGATGAATCGAAATATAATATTAAAAAGTCGAATGGCATAAGATGTCTAAAAAGGCCGAAAGGACAGGACTCAAACCTAAGTATTAGGAGAAAGAGAGCTTTAGTTTTGTTCCGTTAATTTTTAAACCGTGAATGTTTTTGTTTTAACTTATAAATATTTTAATAAAAAATTAATAGGCAACCCATTGAAAARCGTCAAAATTTGTATGTCATATATTGTGGGCAATATCATTGCCTAAAGTCCGTTATTACACACGGCAACTATTGTTCGGCAATTCTTGGTTTAACCCATCTTTACCCATCGTTGCGCAAGCGCAACATTTCGAATTTGTTTTTTTTTTTTTTTTTTAATAAGGAAATAAATCTATGAAATGTAAGCCAGTCTCAAAAAGAAGAACTAACAGATAGACAACAATTTTTTTTATGGCTTTTCAAATACAAATGCATTT
>NW_017534849.1:5327-7243 GCF_001853355.1 Bactrocera latifrons
ATAATTTTCTCTTTTTTTATGTATTTTTAAACCTAAGAAACAATAAAACCATAAAATATGTATTTATTTTTACCCTTGGGAAATAATGGGTTAAAGGCGACGAGTTTCCAGTGTTCAGCAACAGTGTTCTTATTCGTAACAGTTCGCTGCGACGTTTTTCGGCATTCGTGTTTCTTGCATGGTACATAGTTGCATTTGCGTATTTTTTTTAATTAATATTTTGAATATATTTAAAAAATTTAATTTCATCTTTTGGTAAGTAATTTGCAAATATGTATACAAATATGCATAATATAATATTTTGGAAAATGGAGTATGACGAAAAAATCGAATTAATTAAAGATGTTGTATGATGTATGTATGAAGGAAGCCATACAAATTGATTCAGACGATAGTGAAAAGGGTGATATACATATGAATGTGAAGGTCTGTTATATAATCTTTGTTTTAATTTTGAACTATAAATAAAATGTATATCTTAATTGACAGAACTGAATAATATGTGATAAAGTGGACTAAATGCCTATAAGGAAAAAGAGACGACAGTGGGTTAAAGTAAAGAGTAGACAATGGGTTAAAGTAAAGTGAAAGAGTATGAGAAAAAACTTTAACAGAGTTGCGCAACACAAATTGCTCGTGTGATGTGTTGAACACTATGCTCGCGACAGACTGCAGCAGCACGACAGTGAACTGAAAATGACGTTGTGAATCCTACAGCATGAACAAAACAACGCAGTTGTCCATTTTGCATGTATACAATTTCGTTGTACCATGCATTTCAATGAAATTTTAATATTTTGTTCAAAGTGAGATTTTGTATGCAAAAAATAAGTAAATGGGTAAATTTATTTGTTTTAAATTATCAATTGTTATTGCAAATGATGTAACAGAGATATTTTATGCTTTTATTTGTAAAACAACGTCAGGTTTGTTAGAGCTTTGAATCATTTTACATTTTACATATTAGTGGCAACACCACTCTTCCTCATCTCTCTACTGTCGTTGGCGAATATAAGAATATATCGAAGTTAGCGAGAACGACAACTGTCGGCCTGCAGCTGTCAAAACAGGTATGTCCATAAGACCGTGTGTATTTTAATATTTGACAGATGTCGTTTGCAGTCTGTCGCGAGCATTGTGTTCAATACATTAGGCGTAATTATTAAAGGTCTTATTTACATACATAATATTTTCTAGTAGATACAACTGCTCACATAGTTTCAAAAATTAGCTCGTTTACAATGAGGATATGCGAAGAACTGGTTAACAAACCACTAGAAAAAAAGTTAAACGTTAGGGTCATTGTTCCGAATTTACTCTAAAACCATTAAAAACGCGGAGAGAATTTCCTAAACATTTTTAATACACAGACTTTTTTTTGTTATCAAAATTCATTTATTTCGTCTTGTACTTTTTGTTTTTATATAAACAAAATATTATATATAAATTCATGTAATAGAAGTAAAAATCATAAACTGCTAAAATAATTTGCAGGAGAGGAAAATCAATTAAGTTCAAAGTAAATGAAATTCTTACGAATGAAGCGCGTAAAAATTCTTAATAAAGGAATCTTGCATGTTCAATGTGTCCTCTCTTAATCCCAATTTTCTTCTTCTTCCAATGGACCAGGACCAGCCGAAGTGATGAAATTGTCATCGGACTGAAAAAAAATATATATATTACAGCATCTAAATACACTTATACATACATATTTAGCACAAATGTGTACATATATTTATCGAAGAAAATCAAATATTTTCAAAATATAAACAAAAAAAAAAAACGGAAAAACAACCAAATTCTAGCAGTTGCTCGGGTTACATACACTTGTGCTCACATAATTAAGCCACTGCATAGCAAAACTACGTTTCTGAAAATAAATTCACCGAATTAGCTTTTCATTTGTATAACGGTAT